>NW_026136704.1:1621161-1635776 GCF_905237075.1 Dicentrarchus labrax
CCCTCCAGCCTGGCTCTGCATCTCTTCCACCTGTTTCTCTGCAGCTCCTGCTTCTTTTTCTTTCCCCGCGGCACCGGCCCCCCCACCGGCCACCGCGGCCGACCGCCGCACCGCCGGAACGGGCCGGCGGTCGGCGAAAATCATCAGTGATGAACGGAGGAACGTTTGAAAGAGTGATCCTTGTAGCCGGCTGTATCAGCGGTATCACCGGCTCAAACATCCCATTCACCGTAATGCCCGTCTCCACCAACCTGTTCACCTGTTCCACCTTCTCCAGGAACAGGACCACCGCACTGTTCATCCGGGCAGCGGACTTCACAGAGCCGTGCCCGATGATTTCCCCCACGGCCAGTGCTACCTCCTCCACCCTGCACGGAGAGCCGGCTCCGGTTTTAATGCCGTGCTTCCGTGTCAGCCTGGAGAAAACGCTGCTGGACGCCATACCGGCGCCTCAGAGCGAGGCTGACAAACAACAAACAAACACTAAACTAACCAACAAACAACCAAACACCAACCAAAACAACACTAAACTAACACAACTACATTCACAAACACAACACAACGAAAATATACCGAAAGAAAGAAATAGAAAGAGAGAAAAACACTCAACTTCATCCAACTCTTCCACTCACACACAGAGAGAGAGAGAGAGAGACAGAGAGAGAGAGAGATGGAGAGAGAGACAGAGACAGAGAGAGAGAGAGAGAGAGAGATGGAGAGACAGAGAGAGAGAGAGAGAGAGAGTTATTCTTCAATCTTTATGGTTTGTTTAACACAGAGAACATCTGAACAGATCTTTAGGACTTCTTTCTCTTTGACCTCTCATACACATTTAATTTAGTTAGAACTAATGTTTGTTTATCCAAAACTGTCTGTTTCCAGTTTTGTTCAATCTTTTGTAAAAATGACAAACCAAACTACATATTATTTGTTATCTTGATTGAATATCAGTTTGATTTTGGTGTTTTAATGGTAGGTGTGCTAGTTGTTAGGATGTGATTCAGAGCAGGTATTGTGTGCTCAGCAATATGGATAAAGTCTTATATCACAGTATATGTAATTCTATATTTCAATTAAAAATCTGTTTCTAGACCAAAATGTGAATGTCTGCCTTTGACTGACTCACTGAATTAAAAGCTGATGAATGAAAATCTCTGTTGTCTACATGAACACTATATAGACACTTTATAAAGCAAAGTGCATTTCTGGAAGATAACTTGCTGGAAGCTTAAAGTGATGACTTGATGATGATAAATGGTATTAATTAGAATTTATTGACTCATACATGATTAATAATAAATATAAATAATAAAAACTGATGGGTCCACTGATCTCTTCCAATCTAACAGCTTATATTTTATGGTGGATCTCTGACTGTTCAGCCTTTACTGTGATAGAACAGAATCAACTGTGAACACTTTAGTGAAAATGTTTCTGTCAACCTGATGGATAAAAACCCATTCAACCTGTAACCTGGGTTTTTCTATTTGAAAAGGTTAAATCCTGTTCAATGGGACAAGTCTGCCACCTGCTGCTGTGATTGTGCATCAGTATTGGGTTTTAATATCAAAGGATTATTATGTATATTATTGATAATGCAGATCTGCTGTTATCACAAGCCTGACCAGCTCCGGGAGGTTGATGCACTGTGGCTGGGTACTTCCTGTCTGTGCTAGGGGCAGTTGACACCCGTGAGAGGGGATCACATTCACATATGTTAATGTTGGGGTGTGGAAGTAACTGTTGAAATGACCAACATTGGGAAATGTTGTTGCAGTTTACCGTATAATTCATTGACTGTACAGTGGCTTTGTAGAACTCTTTATATGGTTGAAAACAGCTTCCTGCTGCAACCAGAAATTACACTCATGAGACTGTCCCATTGACTGTATATATATGGACAGAGCTTCTGGGTCTGAAAAGTGAAGCCAATGCTGAAGTGTCTTAAAGCTGCATTCTATGTATTGTCCAGCAGGGGGAGCTCCACTGGTTGCAATATAAACTGATCCCATTCACTCTAATGGAGAATGAGCTCAGTAAACAGTTTCCTGATGAGTTTCTGGTCTCGGTCTCTAGTTTCAGTCTTCTTCCATACAGCATGATGTTCATTTAGTAACTGATGGTCCCATTGAGAGTAAAACAGACCATAAAGCAGGGTATGCTTTAGGGCGGGGCTACCTTGTGATTGACAGCTTATTGTCAGTGAGTCCGTCCAGCTCAACCAAACTCAGATCAAACTGTCAAACAGTGCTGATCAGATATGGATCCAGATTCTGTTGTTGACTGTTTCTCTCCTCAAATCTGTTCACAAACACATTTTACTGTTTATCTGGAATACCAGATCCTGTGTGAGCAGGAGAGACGCCATCGTTTTATAATACGAAACAGAACTATCTGCAGAACTTCGTAGACTTTTAATTTTGTAACATCCAAAATATCAGGAAAATCTTCATTTCAGCAACAAAATTAAAATATCCTTCATCTTCTAAATTAATTTTACTTATCGACCTAGTCAAAATTTCTCAAACTACGAAGTTAACTTTTGTCATCAGTATCAATCAGCTGGATATTCTGGTAATGAGTCCCTATGCTGCTGTGGGCGTCCACTGATTTGAAAGGTTTAAAGAAGCAGAAGCAGAGTTCAGCTCAGTTAGGAGGGAGGCAGAATATGATTCATACAATGTCATTAAACTGTGTAGTTTGTAATACACACTTCATATTAACTTTGAATATAAGTTCAATATAATGAAATAACTTTCCATGTAAATTCACAAAATATTGTTAATATTTTTCTGATATGTTATCTTTACTATCATATTAATGTATTTTATTTTAACCCCTGAAAAACATGTTAATACAGTTATTTTGTCCTGTAAACGATGTTATTAATGTTTGATGAACAAAAAGAGGATTATAATAAACTCTACACAGGTTTCATATTTCACACTTGGTGCCTACTTTGACACTGGTCTTATAAAATATTTCTTTTGTATATAATTTTTACGTCATTGTATATTTTTATTATCAGTGTCAATCTTTTGCTCATTGTGATTATCTGTATGAACAGAAGCTTACATGAACCTATGTACATATTTCTGTGCAGCCTGTTTGTAAATGAACTGTATGGTAGTACAGGGTTGTTTCCAATGCTTCTGGTTCAGATTCTCTCTGACATTCACACTGTTTCTGTTCCCTTTTGTTTCCTGCAGATTTTCTGTGTGTATATGTATGCAAGTGTAGAATTTGCCAACTTAGCCGTCATGTCTTATGACAGATATATTGCTATCTGTTATCCACTACAATATAACACGTATGACAGTCAACAACATTTATGGACTTATTAGCACTTGTCTTGTAGTTTTTGGTCCTGTTAGTTTAATTCTTTACACTTATATTAGGGTTCTTAAAATCTGTTTTTCTGGTTCCAAACAGACGAGACAGAAAGCTGTCAGTACCTGCACACCTCACCTTGCTTCTCTCCTCAACTTTTCTTTTGGGTCTTGTTTTGAAATATTACAGAATAGATTTAATATGAGCAATGTACCTAATATATTGCAAATTCTTTTATCATTGTACTGGCTCAGATGCCAGCCGCTCTTCAACCCTGTACTCTATGGACTGAAAATGATTAAAATATGTAGAGTTTGTAAAAGTTTGTTTGGTTGGAAAGTATAGAGCATCCAAAAGATCTGTCCAGTTTGACTTACAATAAAAAACAATAAATAGATGTTTCTGACTGCACTGAACTATGGTCAACTGTGCCAGTGTATATTTCATTATGGTGGCATATTGCTGCCTCTGCAACCCAGTCTTCTAGAAATAAGCTTTGTTTATCACTAAATTGTTTTCATATCATTTCGTTGTGGTGACAATATAACACACCTCTGTATTATTTTCAGAAATTATTTTAAACACTACATTTATGTAATAAGGTGGATGGCAGATGTACAAAGTGCAAGACTGTCACGCCACCTTCAACAGTTCGAAGATCATGATTTGTGTGAAATCTAATGTCACTGCTGACTTATGAATAATGTTGAAGTCACTGTAGTCTCTGCAAGTGGATAGTGCTGCAAGATTTCCTATTTTGGTGGAAAATAATTGAAATATGTTGTCAGTGAACATTTTACTGACAGGTTATCAACATTTTTGCAAGTTGCCAGACACATTAAGTAAGAACATTTCCGTATTATGTTAATAGAAAATGTAATTAGCCCTGTATTACATTAAACATGTATTTGCTGGGGGGGCTACAGCTCCCAAATCTGAAATTGTATTATTGGTCTGCCCAGTTACGTTCTGCAATGTTTTATTTCTCACTGGAGGCCCCTCCAACCTGGGTGAATATTGAGCAGGCATCAGTACCAAACCTCCCATTAAGGCTGTATATGTATTCTGCAGATCCAAAGAAGCTAAAAAGATTAACAGAGAACCCTTTCCTCAGAAACACTGTTGATGTCTGGTACAAAGCACATCAGCATATTGGAGACACTCCTTCCATCTCTCGTTTCTCCCCCATATGGGGCAATACATATTTCAAAGCAGGAAGGGCAGACGGTGGATTCAAAGTTCGGCCAGATAATGGTGTGCAAAAAATAGAGGACCTTTATATGGATGGTAATCTTCTTACATTCGATCAGCCAAGCATACTATATTCCTAGAAAACAAAAGTACCTGCAATTGAAACATTTTATTTTATCTAAACATAAGAATGTAGTAACTGAACCACCGCTATCACATCTTGAAGACCTTACGCTTCAGCATCTAGAGGGGAGGAAACAGATCTCTTTATTCTATACAGCTTTGATGTCATGTGATAAAGAGTCCACCATCGACAGGCTAGAGGCATGGAGACTGGATATTCAGGAAGACATACAAAAGGCTGATTGGGAAAGGCATGTTTTAAAGCCCAAAAACAATCTATCAGTACTAGAATGAAATTATTACAATAGAAATGGTCGATGAGAACATACATTACCCCGGTTAAGTTAAACCGATGGTCCCCTGATGTGCCAGACACGTGCATTAAGTGCTTGGAAGGAAAGGGTACTCTGTACCACTGCGTATGGGATTGCCCAAAAATAAAAAAATATTGGAAAGAAGTTGTTCTGACTTTATCTGAGATTGTTGGAGTGAAGGTACCTCACCAGGCGGGAATATGTATACTTGGTATATATCCCAAAAACTTTATTGTCAATCCTAAAGAGTTAACTTTAATTGACTTCGGACTCCTGCAGGCTAGGAGGGTGATTGCTCTGTCTTGGAAAAAAATGGATGTGCCCTCGATACATGTGTGGATAAAGGAGATGGCATATTGTATTGTGTTGGAAAGACTGACTTATATAACCAGGGGAAGGACTGCAGAGTTTGAGACTGTGTGGAAACCTTTAATAGAGTTTCTTAAACGTTAAAGTGCACAATCAACTTGAAACTGCTGTGTTGACATATGTTGTTGAGTGATTGTGTTTTACTTAGTTTAGTTAATTTGTTAAATGTGTGAAATATGTGAAATGTCTTGTGAAATTGTCACTGTTTATTTTATGGATGTTATTGTTTTGATTGTTGTCTATCTGTATAAGTGAAATATATATATATATAAAAGTTCAATAAAAATATATATTTTTATTTTCTGTTAGAAATTAGTTGTGTATAAATGTAAATTCTAGGAGACAGGGCTGACCATTGGGAGAAAAAGGCGACAAGCGACCATCCAAGGAGAGTGTCTTGCCCAGAGACACTTCAGCACCATTGCTACCAAACTGACACACTGAACTGTGTCTTATCAAACACAACTGCTTTACAATCCAGTTGAATGTTGAAGGAATAGAATGGTATTGGATTATCTACAGTAAGGTTAAATGGTCATAGCGTCCAGGTACATTAAGATACAATAAAACAGAAGACAACAGGTACATGTACACAGCTAAAGATGACTGAATGAAATGTAGGGTTATTTACTGAAAGTTATTTTATTATTCATCATTTAATGAATAATTAAGGTATTTTTAAGTTTTTTAAGTTTTAAGTTAATCTGTTATTTTGTTGAATGTGTCAATATTGTATTTCATAATTAAAAGATTAAGTCATTGTGTTTAAATCCCTGCATTTCGTCACATTCATTATGGTTTCTTGTCCCTCTTCGTAGACCGTATTAAATGAGTTGGGCAGTGGGTGGAGTTAAACGTTTAGTGGGTCGGTGCACCGTGCAACACTAGTATGTGATGAATGCCATTCTGCTGCATGAACTCATTGAACAGCTCGCTGGTGAATGTCGGGCCATTATCAGTGACCGGTTTGTCAGGCAACCTGCAAACACTTGCCTGAGTTTGTCGATGGTTGTCGGAGCTGTGATGTTGCTCATGATGTGGGCCTCTATCCATTTAGAGTGTGCATCCACCATTACAAGAAACATTTGCCCCATAACAGGACCAGTCCACATGCAGCCTAGACCAGGGGCGGTCTGGCCACTCCCATGGGTGCAAGGGAGCATGTTGAGGCATGTTCTGATTGGTTTGACACTGTGTGCATGATTTCACCTTGTTCTCCAGATCTTGATCCAGTCTCGGCCACCAGACATAGGATCTTGCAAGGCTTTTCATCCGAGATACACCTGGATGAGTCTCGTGTAATTCTTCCATGATCTGTGCACGGCCTGAGGGAGGCACGATGACCCTCGCAACCCAGAAGATGCAGCCATCCTGCAGACTCAGTTCTGTTTTGCGTTTAGCATAAGGCCACAACTCCTCTACTTCCACCACACTTGGCCAGCCCTGTAAAAGGAAAGTTTTGACTTGAGACAGGACTGGGTCCCTGTCTGTCCACTGCTTTATGCAGGATGCTTTTGCTGGTGTCTCTGCCAGCCTCTCCAATGAGAAAACAGTCTCTGGAGGTACATATGTAACGGCAGGTGTTTCAGGTAATGGTAGCCGACTCAGCGTATCAGCGTTTGCATTATCTTTACCCGCTCTGTACACAGTGTACTGGTAGGCTGACAGTGTGAGCGCCCAGCGCTGTATCCTGGCTGAGGCTAGCGGCGGGACGCACTTGGTCTCACTGAACAGGCTCATCAGTGGTCCGTATACATTTTAAATGCATGGCCATAGAGATACTGATGA
This sequence comes from Dicentrarchus labrax, assembly GCF_905237075.1. Lineage (NCBI taxonomy): Eukaryota > Metazoa > Chordata > Actinopteri > Moronidae > Dicentrarchus > Dicentrarchus labrax. Next base: position 1,628,277 of record NW_026136704.1, read on the forward strand.
AAGCGCTTGACAGCAAAAACAATGGCTAGGCCCTCTTTGTCCAGCTGCGAATATCCCCTCTCCGCTGCTGTCAGTGTACGTGACACAGAGCCGACCGGCTTCTCTAACCCATCTTCCATACCATGTGAAAGGACTGCCCCAACACCATATGGTGAAGCATCGCATGAAAGGGTTATCCCCTTATCTGGGTCATAGTGAGCTAGCGTCACTGAATGGAGGAGCTCTTTCACTTCCTTAAAAGCTCCCTCCTGCTCCTCACACCACTGCCACTTAGTGTCGTTGTGAAGCAGCTTGTACAGTGGGGCCAAAACCTTTGAGAGGTCAGGCAGGAATTTGCCATAATAATTCACCATGCCCAAAAATGATCTAAGTTCAGTGACACACTTGGGGCTCAGGGCCTCCTAAATAGCTCTCACTTTATCTTCCACTGGACAGAGCCCCTCTGCTGTGATCTTGTGTCCCAGGTAGGTCACACTTGGTGCTAGGAACACACATTTGCTGCGCTTTAATTGCTACTGTACTTGTGCATATTGATTGTAACATACTCCTTTGAATCCTCATCAAGTAGCAGCTGTTGGTACGACTGGCTCATGTCAAGCTTCGTGAATAGCTTACGTCCTGCCAGGGTCGCAAACAGGTCATCTGTACCCCTCCCTGTCCCCCCATCACTGTACCCCTCCCTGTCCCCCCATCACTGTACCCCTCCCTGTCCCCCCATCACTGTACCCTCCCTGTCCCCCCCCATCACTGTACCCCTCCCTGTCCCCCCATCACTGTACCCTCCCTGTCCCCCCCATCACTGTACCCTCCCTGTCCCCCCATCACTGTACCCTCCCTGTCCCCCCATCACTGTACCCTCCCTGTCCCAGTGAAGAAGGTGAGCAACGTTGTGTTCAATGACAGGCCAGTTAGCATCATAGTTTTGAGAGGATGATGTTAATTTATTTTGATTGAAAAGTTAATATATATTTTAGTTTATTCGTTTTTCTTTTTTTAAATCTTTTATTAACAATTATAATAATAATTAATAATAATAATTAATTTCATTAAGAGAAGTTGAAATTTTACAATAAAAATTAAAAAAATACATTGAGACTGTAAAAGATGGCCTTTAGCACCTTTTCTATGGTTGCTTTTAATCTTTCATCAAATAGTGAACTGCATACTGTATGCAGACTGCATGCATGTACAAATCACCAGCAGTAAATATTGTGCTAGTACTCGTATTGAACTACAAGAAGCAAGACAGTTGCAAGCCTTTAATTAGAGTTATGTAAAGCTTTTGATGGGGCAGTTAGGTCCTAGAGATGTGGTGACAACAGCTGCGCAGAGGGGGCCCAATTTGATTTTTTTGTCATGGGGCCCAGAATTCCTGGCGGCGCCCCTGTTTGTAACATATTATTTTACACCACATATTTTCATATTAAAGGAGGAGGAGAAGAACAGGGAGAGTCCATAAGGGATGAGAGGGAATCGACTAGTGAAAGGAATGAAGAGACAGAGCGAGTGCAACATAGAGACCACCAAGCCAAAGCAGCAGGGACAGAAGAGAGCTGTTCAGACTTAGGGGATAAGGACACTGGTCCTAAACAGTTAAAGCTGTCTCAATACCCTCATACTCAGTTTGACACACAAAAAAGAGCCTTTCAATGTTCAATGACAATGAAGTTGAATCTAATCTAATCTAATCTAATCTAATGACTGTTGATACAAAAGGAGGCACATGGAGTTAACGGTCAGGAAAACCAGCTGAGTGAGGAAGGTTTTGTGTTTGTTACAGTTACTGTCTGTGTGAACTGTCACAATAGAGCTGGTGGTTTGTTTTTGTGTGAAAAAAGGGTGGGGGGTGGCAGTGGGGCTCATTGCTAAAGCTCTGACCCTAGAATCGCCCCTGGTGTACAGTATACTGCAGTCCAACCAGTTACCAGTTTAGTTCCTCCTTTGTTTCCCTTAAATTCAAATTCAAACAAATCTGACTGTGTACAGCAGCCTATAAATAACATGCAAAAGACAGATGGGTTTTGAATAACAAAAATGAGGTGAACAAAGAAGAATGTAAAAGAGAATCAGTATGAAATGGGTGCATAAGAAGGTCGTAGTGCTGTTTAGAGACGTTATGATGACAGCTGAGATATGCTAAAGAGTTGTGTGTGACAATGTGATTACTGATGGAAAGTCTCCCAGCAGGATAGAGTTATGTAACCCAAGACAGGTTACAGTCAGTTAATGATCCAGTTAATGATGTTTCACTGAAATGAGAACATGAATCATGGTTCCTCAGTTCTAAACATGTTTGTTTAAATAAGTTATATGTAGTCAGCATTGTGGGGAAACAGCTAGCCTGGCTCTGTCCAAAGGAAAGTGTCCCAGCAGCGTCTGGCTGGTCCATCACTCTTTAACTGCAGAAGTTCTTTTTTCACTTTCTTAAAGGTGGAGTCAGTTATTGTGGAGAAAGATAGTTGATTGTTCCCAGAATAACTTGCAACCATATATTTCCCAATGAAATGTAGTGGAGTATCTAAAAATAAAGTAACATAAAAATACTCAGTTACTAAGTTCAAGTACCTCAAAACCCAGCTGGGAGGAGGCCACAGGACAGATCGAGGACCAGGTGGAGAGATTATATCTCCACACTGGCCTGGGAATGCTTCGGGATCCCCCAGTCAGAGTTGGTCAATGTGGCCAGGGAAAGGGAAGTTTGGGGTCCTCTGATGGACTTGCTACCCCCGCAACCTGATCCCATAAGCGAATGAAGATGAGATCAGAAACGGGATGAGGTATATAGGCAGTGCAACAGAGTGCAGTGACTAAATCTAATTTGTTACATTTATACGTATTTCTTATTGTTTCATGTGTAAAAGTTGAAATTGATGAGTAATTAAGAATTTAAGTATTATTGTGAGACATGACACATTTATTTTAATTAGCACAGTTATACCTTGTCCTGTGTAGTGTGCATGGTTTACGTTTTGGTTGGACTTTTTAGTTGCGACAATTTTTTTTTCCTCTAAGAGAGAGCAAGACTAAACTAAATGTTCCTTTAAGCTTTAACTTCCAGTCAATTAACAGAGTTTAACATACTAATGTGAGTTGGATTGTGCTGATGTGTCTTGTGGCTGTGAGGCTGAGTTATATGGTTCAATTCTTTATGTGGAGATTTCCCTTGAGACAACATCATTAATATTATTTTATTATTAGATGGTTTCATTAGTTTGCGGATGTAGAGCAAGATATTGAACCCCAAACTGCTCCTGATCCTGTGCATTGTTGGAAACACTAGAAAGGCACTATATAAGTGTAGTCCATTTACTATTTAATGTTAGCTAGCTCAGTAGAATAGTTCCTACATAATAAAGTAATAAAAAGTTATAATATAATACAAACATAACAAGGTCTGTGGATTATCTTTAGTAACGGGGTCATGATTTCTGGAAAGAGACACATGTTGAGTTCTTCAGTTGTATTGATTTGGAGCTTTGAGCTCCACAAGCAGAGCCCCGTCTGGTTCTATTTACTGGAGAGAAGGCAGACATCTCTACACAACTCAGCAACTTACACCAAAACAATGAAGGTGGATAAATAAATCTGCAGGTGAGCCGGAAAATATGTATTATGATTTGTCCATTTAAATTTACTTGCAGGTTGTATTCAGAGTACCCTTGAAAAAGAAGAAGACTAATTTGACATTGTTGAGAGTGCAGCACGGTTTATAGCACGAATAGCAATGACAACAATCTGAGATTACTCACATTAGACTGTGTGGATGCAGAGGAGAAATATAATATACAAGAACTGTAAATGTAGTGGTAGGTGTACAGCAGGGCCGGCCCAAGCCTCCATGGGGCCCTAAGCAAAATTGGATTTTGGGGCCCTCTGTTACTGCCATGTGTCTTTTTGGGAATGTGAATGTGTCCTTTATAGGCAGTGGCCCTCTTAATACCTGTTCAGTCCTTTCTCAACTGGCGGAGCTGCTGATCCCTGCTCCAAACTGGATGCTGAAGAAGACACATCAATCTCCATGACCAAAGATGAAGGACCTATAGGGAAATTAAAATAATATTTTTGGACAAAATTATTCATCTCAGAATATTCTGCAGTGCACTGATCAGTTATAAAGGTTGTTTTGTTGTTAACTTACCAGGTAGAGCTGAGGTTGCAGAGAGGACAGTGGGCACAGTGGATGGAGCAGAGGATAGAGATGGACCTGAGATGAAAAACATGTCCATTGTCATATGATTATATCTTATATTAGTATATCTTAATGAGATCATTTGACTAGAAATTAAACATATATGGTGACAGTGTTTGATCACCTGATTCATCAGCCTTGGCTGCTCCTGAGGAGGTGGGTTGCCCCTGGGCTGAGTCAGTGCCTCCTCCAAAACAGTGCTCGAGGGGAAGTTTCATATAACGTATTAGCATAATAGGGAGTTGATGTAAAAGGAATATGTTTATTTACTCACATAAATTACTGTGCTCTGCAGCAAACAATAGCAACATACCTCAAACTATAAGTTAACTAAATGAATTCATTAATGTAAAACCATATTGCTAGCAAACGTCACCGCGTTTGTAATTAACGTTGGTTATCAAACATTTGCTATCAAACATTGTTTTGATGCCAAAAAGGGACCCAGAATAATATAAATACACTGAGAATCAACTTATTCAAAGTATTACACAAACACAACAGTTAGTTTGAATAGTAAGTTATCTAACCCATATAATCCTATATAATCCTATTTTACCTATATAATCCTATATAATCCTATCTAACCCATATAATCCTATATAATCCTATCTAACCCATATAATCCTATTTTACCTATATAATCCTATATAATCCTATCTAACCTATATAATCCTATATAATCCTATCTAACCTATATAATCCTATTTTACCTATATAATCCTATATAATCCTATCTAACCTATATAATCCTATTTTACCTATATAATCCTATATAATCCTATCTAACCTATATAATCCTATTTTACCTATATAATCCTATATAATCCTTTCTAACCTATATAATCCTATATAATCCTATCTAACCTATATAATCCTATTTTACCTATATAATCCTATATAATCCTTTCTAACCTATATAATCCTATATAATCCTTTCTAACCTATATAATCCTATTTTACCTATATAATCCTATATAATCCTTTCTAACCTATATAATCCTATATAATCCTTTCTAACCTATATAATCCTATATAATCCTATCTAACCTATATAATCCTATCTAACCTATATAATCCTATCTAACCTATATAATCCTATATAATCCTTTCTAACCTATATAATCCTATATAATCCTTTCTAACCTATATAATCCTATATAATCCTATTTTACCCATATAATCCTATATAATCCTTTCTAACCTATATAATCCTATCTAACCTATATAATCCTATATAATCCTTTCTAACCTATATAATCCTATCTAACCTATATAATCCTATATAATCCTATCTAACCTATATAATCCTATATAATCCTATCTAACCTATATAATCCTTTCTAACCTATATAATCCTATGTAACCTATATAATCCTATATAATCCTATCTAACCGACCCATAAGTAGTAAGACGTTTTGAACTAATGTTAGCTAGCAAATTTGCTATTATAGGCTAATGTATTTGGAACAAAATATCAACAATAATTAGGGACTTTAACAATTTCAGGGAACTTTTCAAAATCTCCTTGACACCAAATGTTACATTAGCAAGACATACCTTTATGTTGTCGTTGTTTCTCTCTTCCTCTTCCTTCCTCTTCCTCTTCCTGCCCCTGAAGGTAACATTAGGTCCTTTATTGTGACATCATTCACCTGCTCCTAGCTCCTGGATGCTCAGTGCACACGGCACTGTACGGTTGGAGCTCTGCACACGTTACTAACGGAGCTCTGACCGTTGGAGCAGAGAGTCAGTAGGAAACTACACTCTGTTATCTGTTATCTGTTATCATATTGTTGTTGGGTTTTTATGTACAACAATGTACATTTGATAATATATGAATCATCATCACTCACACATGGAAAAAAATAATTCATTACTTTTTTCTTTTTTAAGTTAATTGCTCTTGGGGGCCCCCTAGTGGTCACGGGGCCCTAAGCAGCTGCTTAGTTCGCTTATGCCTTGGGCCGGCCCTGGTGTACAGTATACTGCAGTTCAACCAGTTACCAGTTTTACCAGTTTAGTTCCTCCTTTGTTTCCCTTGAATTCAAATTCAAACAAATCTGACTGTGTACAGCAGCCTATAAATAACATGCAAAAGACAGATGGGTTTTGAATAACAAAAATGAGGTGAACAAAGAAGAATGTAAAAGAGAATCAGAATGAAATGGGTGCATAAGAAGGTCGTAGTGCTGTTTAGAGACGTTATGATGACAGCTGAGATATGCTAAAGAGTTGTGTGTGACAATGTGATTACTGATGGAAAGTCTCCCAGCAGGATAGAGTTATGTAACCCAAGACAGGTTACAGTCAGTTAATGTTAAAAATAAAGACTTTATTCTGCCCTACAAAGACAAACTGCAGTAACTACACTAACAATGAAAATGGCTTCAAAGGTTTTTGACCATCCAGCCAAATGTGTTTTAGGTAGAACGGTGGTTATGTTCTTATTAAATATGTGTTCTCTAAGTGCAACAGAGTGCAGTAACTACAGCCTGAGTGACTAAATCTAATGTATTACATTAATACGTATTTCTTATTGTTTCATGTGTAAACAGTAGAAATGGATGAGTAAGAATTTTGTGAGATTAACAATAATATATGAACTATTATCACAATCTGCTCCAATGAGCTCAGCTAATAATCCACAGATGGAGTCGGATTTCGAGGTGGAGAACATGAAGATTCCCTTTGTTTTAATTCCCACATTATCCTGAAATTGTCCAGAATTCAGATTTACAGACACTGAAGCCGCAGTAACTGCAGCCGAAGCTCAGAGACAGCGAGGGAGAGCAGTGACTGCAGTTTAATTATTAGATGGTTTCATTAGTTGGTAGTTATGTATGTACATCACTCAGTCTACACTTCTTTACTCTTACACCAATAAGTATCCTGTTGCTCATAATTATAATATATTCTGATTAGTGTATTGTCAGAAGCTTGTCTGTGTGTATGTTCTGGTCTTTGTCCAGTAGATTTTTTTATTAAGATGTAAATTGTTCTGATGCATTGTCACAATGTAAAGCTGTTTAGCTGCTACAATGCTGTAGCTTATGGGGATCCTAATAAACTAAACTCCATCCATTATTGTCTTATATCAAAGAAGCAAACATATTATTTCTGAATCAACTGTGCTCTTCCCAACTAAGGTACTTTTGAAAAGATATGCCAATCTCAGGAATTTTTGTGTAGTTTAAACTTAAACTTGGCAATTGATCAGATATGAATAAAAACACAATAAAAGGGTTGAAAGTATCTGATGCAATATAAAAATAAAAAAGGTAAAACAAACTGTTAAACTGATTCATAT
>NW_026136704.1:1635876-1668376 GCF_905237075.1 Dicentrarchus labrax
AGAGACAGAGACAGAGAGAGAATGAGAGAGAGAGACAGAGACAGAGAGAGAGAGACAGAGAGAGAGAGAGAGAGAGAGAGAGATGGAGAGGGAGACAGAGACAGAGAGAGAGAGAGATTTTGATTTTTTGGATCAACTTTATTTTCCGTTATTTTTCAAACAATCGTCTGAACATAACATATTTAAACATCCTTACTCCTCAGAGTAAATAAATAAATGAATAAATAAATAAATACCTCATTCACATGAGCACATCTCCAAGCTGCAGTGTGTGATTTTCCACACAACACAACACCTGATTAAAACACCAAACCTGCTGGAACGAGTCCAGATCTCCTGCTGCTTTGTAATAGTTAAAATCAATGAGGAGTCTGGACTTCATCATATTGGTACAAACAGTGACAGGTTCAACAATAAAACCATCCTCCACCTTCCTCCTCCGGCTAAAATACACCGCCATCTTAGCCTGCCTTAAAACAAAGTTTAAAAGCTGGCATTTGTTCTTGTGTTGGCGTGTGTATTTAAAACCCAGAATAAAAAACTGCTTGGTAAAAACCTCTCCACATTTGGTAAAAACAGTTTGTAAAAACAGAAACAAGGGTAAAAGACGATGACACTCATAAAAACAGTGAAACACAGTCTCTCTTTGGTCGCAGTAGGGACACTTATCCTCTACTGCCGGGTTTATGGTGGACACAAAGGAGTTCACTGCTATGACCCCATGGAGGACTCTCCAGTGAATGTCTGCGTGTCTTTTGGAGAGTGGAGGGTTTGTAAAAGGACCTCCACTCAGGTCTGGCTGCAGGAGCCAGCTGCAGATATCTCCTCCATGGAGTGTCAGGTCTCTTGTTTAGTTTTGTTCTGTTTATTGCTTTCACCAATATTTTGTAAAACATTTTCCCTGTGGTGCCATCCAGTGGTGCGAGGTGTGTACATTCCATTAAAATCCCAGAGCAGTCTTTAAAATCCGGTGCCAGGGAAATGGCAGGAAAAGGATCATTAGTCACTGTTTGATTAAAAGAGGAGTTTAAAAGCAGGCGGTCGTGTCCTGTGAGTCTCTGTTTCCAGTGTTCCAAGAGCTTTTGTGTAACTCTCTCTGACGTCAGTCCCAGCCGGGCAGCGAGGCCAGAGGGGTCATCCATCCGGGGTCCAGTCAGCGCCACCACCTGTCCCAGAGTAACAACCCCCCGCAGTCTGCAGTCTCGTGGCCAGACCCCGACCTGCCCAGCTGGGAAGGTCCAGACGGGTCCCCCCACAGGACCGGCTCTTGGAGGATCCAGTACAGGGAGTCCACCTGCCCCCTCCTCTCTTTCCTCAGCAGGTTCCACACTCTAAAAACACTTTTATAAAAAGCAGGCAGGGTAGATGTGCTCATGTTTGGTATGTTCATTAAAAACAAATTAAAATCATGACCCAGGCCGTTAAAACCCTGCAGAATGCAGCGGGACAGGGGTCTCCACAGAGTGTCCTTTGGTCCGGTCAGTAGTCTTTGAATAAACTGGAGGCGGAAAGCCGCGCCCCTGCTGGCCAGATGGACCAGGCCTTGCCCCCCCTCCTCTTTTGGTAAAAACAAGACACTCTGTGGGACCCAGTGCAACTTGTCCCAAATAAAATCAACTAAAACCGACTGAATTTTTGACAGGAGAGGAACCGGAGGATCGACACAGGCCAGCCGGTGCCACAAGGAGGATGAGACCAGGTTATTGGCTATTAAAGTTCGGCCTCTGTACGACATTTTTGGGAGTAGCCACCTCCACTTCCCCAGCCGACCTTTTACCTGCTCCAGGACATTGTCCCAGTTTTTATTCTTGTTGGTCTCATCCCCCAGGAAGACTCCAAGGTATCTGAATCCTCCTTTTTTCCACTGTAGGCCACCGGGCAGCCCGAGCCGCCCCCCCCAGCTCCCCTCCCACCATCAGGCCTCCTTTTCCCCCAGTTCACTCTAGCAGATGAAATAAAACCAAAGTCTTTCACAGTGCCAGTTAAAATGTCAATATCTCGTTGTGAATTAACTAAAACAATGAGATCATCTGCGTACACAGACAGTTTAAAAGACACGGGACACTGGGGGAAACACACACCTGTAAGTTTATCTCTAAGTTTGTGGAGCAGAGGCTCGATGGCTACCGAATATAACATCCCAGAGAGAGAGCAGCCCTGCCTTACCCCTCTCTGGATCCCAAATGGTGCGCTCAGCCCCGTTAATTTTCAGAACGCTCGCGATATCACTATAGAGAACCCGGACCATGGCTAGAAACCAGGGTTGAACCCAAAAGCAGCCAGAGTCTGCCACAGGTACTGGTGTTCAACCCGGTCAAAAGCCTTTTCTTGGTCTATTGAAATCAGACCAGTCTCTATGCCCAATGAACTGGAGAGCTCCAAAATGTCTCGAATTAAAGTGACGTTGTCACTGATGAGCCTGCCGGGCACACAGTAGGTCTGGTCAGGGTGGATGATGGACGCCATCACCTCTCTCAGTCTAAGGGCCAGAGCTTTGGACAGGATCTTATAATCCGTGCACAGCAATGAGACCGGCCTCCAGTTTTTCAGTTCCTGCAGGTCTCCCTTTTTTGGCAGCAGGGTTATTGCGGCCCTCCTGCAGCTCAGAGGCAGTCTGCCGGTCTTCAGGCTTTCATTTATTACCTCTAGTAGATCTGGTCCTATTGTGGACCAGAAACACTTGTAAAAGTCGGCAGGAAGGCCGTCCATGCCTGGAGCTCTGCCGCTCTGTAGGCTCATGGTGGCAGTGTGGAGCTCCTGCAGCGTCACCTCTGCTGCCAGCTCGTTGTTGTCAGCCTCGCTGACCTGAGGGAGACCGCTGAGGAAGCTGCTGTGCACATCTGGATTATGTGTCCACTCACTCTTAAACAGGTTTCTGTAAAACTCGGCAGCATACTTCCTGATCTCAGATGAGTCTGAGACTTCGGAGCCGCTACCCGTTCGTAAAGAATGAATGGTCTTCCTTTGTCCATTTTTCCGCTCCAGCCCAAAGAAGAAGCGAGAGGGGGCGTCCATCTGTGTGATGTTCATAAACCTAGACCTAACCAGAGCCCCCCTGTGCTGAGACGCCCAGCAGGTTGGCTATGGCCGACTTTTTGACTTGAGGGAATCTAAAAGCCCTCGATTTGCTGTAGAGTCTGCTAAAGTCTGCAGCTCCACCACCTGCGTCTCCAGATCTTTCATGGACCGGGTTAAGTCTGTAGTGACACCGCGAGTGAACTGCTGGCAGAGCTGTTTTATCTGTGTCTTACCAAAGTCCCACCACTGTTGTATGTTAGTGAAGGCAGGCCTGCTCTCTCTGTGGGATTCCCAAAAAAACTTAAAAGCAGTTTTAAAAGCCTGGTCATTTAAAAGGGCCGTGTTAAAATGTCAATAGGCGCTCTTTAAACGGATGTTTTTGATAAAAACACCACAGGAGACTAAAAAATGATCACTAAAACCCACAGGCTGAATAAAACACCTCTTAAAAATATTCAAATGGTGTTTAAAACAATAAAAGCGGTCCAGTCTGGCCAGAGATAAAACCCCCTCCCTACTGTGGCTCCAGGTGTACTGTCTGTGCTGCCGGTAAAAACCCTCCACACATCACTCAGCTCCTGGTTCTCCATCAGCTGTCTGAGTGTGTGAGATGAAGGAGGGGTGTGGCTCAGGATGGTTCCTGTCTAGGGTTGGATTTTCTGTGCAGTTAAAATCACCCCCTAAAAACATAAAACCATCATCCTCACAGTTCTTAACACAGTCACTTAAAATGTTTAAAAATGCTACCCTGTCCACCGCGTTAGTGGGAGCATAGACATTTAAAAACACAAGTTTCACATTTTCAAAGACAGCTTTAACTTTCAATAAAACACCTGGAATGACTTCATCAACAGTAAAAGAAAAAGGTAAAAAACTCTGAGCAAATAAAATCCCCACTCCTCCACTCAGACTGGACCTGTGGCTTAAAACCACCTCCCATTTAAAAGCCCTTTTCCAGTCACTTTCATTGTCTGTGGTGCTGTGAGTTTCCTGAACAAACATGACATCAATTCTTCTAGTCTCCATCAGTTTAAAAAGAGTGGCTCGTTTAAAATCAGACCTGGCCCCGTTCAGGTTTAAGGTGCTGATATTAAAATCACACATGGATAAAAAATGAACAGCAGTAAGAAGAGCAGTCAGTAAAAGGTAAAAACATCTAAAAATCATCTTCATCATTGATGATTTGAGCTTTTACCTTCAGTACGAGTTTTTCAGTCTGTATATCTCTTGCTCTGTTAAAACTTCCTCCCCAAAGCTCTTCCTGGTGAGCGGCCTGGCTGACCTAATAAATAATTGCAGGTCGGGAAAGAAATCTCCTACATTAAGCAGCCTGGAGCCTTTAGTCTGCTCCAGGAAAGTTTTAATTTTCTCCGGAGAGTAGCCACGCTGAGAGTCCTCCTGAGTCAGGGGAAATCACTCTCTGACTCTGTGGACATCTGGACACTCGTTTTCTTTGTTTTACTGTTCTTTTTTCAGACTCAGTGTTTTTCTTTTCTGGGACATTTTGAGGAGATCGTCATCTGACATATCCTCCTCCATCATTTCTTCAATCATGTCACTCTGCTCACTTGTCATGCCTTCACTTTTTGCCTCAGAAGACACCACAGGACCCAGAGCCCCCCTCAAACACAGGACCCAGAGCCCCCCTCAAACACAGGACCCAGAGCCCCCTCAAACACAGGACCCAGAGCCCCCCTCAAACACAGGAACCAGAGCCCCCCCTCAACCACGGGGACCAGAGCCCCCTCAACCACGGGGACCGGCACCGCGGGAGGATCACCCGCGGCGGACAGCCCCACCGGAGCAGGAAAACCCGGCCCCACAGCAGCAACTGGAGTGCCCCACACGGTTACCGGGGCAGGGGCGGAATCCGCGGGTGGATCACCCCCGGAGCCACCGCAACAACGGGTGGATCTCCCCCTGAGCCGCAGCAGCAACAACGGGTGGATCCCCCCGGAGCCACCGCAGCAGCAACGGGTGGATCCCCCCGGACCACCGCAGCAGCAACGGGTGGATCCCCCCCGGAGCAGCCCGCCGCGCTCCGCAACCCCCCGGGCAGGAGCGGATCAGGTGCCCCTCTGCCCCACAACCAAAACATTTCATAGTCTCTGAGGAAACGAAAACCACATAATTAAAACCATCAACTTTAAATGAGAAAGACAGGCTCAGATCAGTTGTTCTCTCTTTCAGGATCATATACACCTGTCTTCTGTGACACACAACATGCTTTAATTTAGGAGATTTACACCCCAGAGAAACCATCCTAATTGGTGACACAAGTTGCCCGTATCTAGACAGCTCCTTCCCCAGCAATTCATTTTTTATGAACGGGGGAGCGTTAGAAATCATGATCTTTGTGGCTGGGTTAACGAGAGGGGAGACGGGAGTGAAGGTGTCTCTGATAACCACTCCCCTCTCCACCACCTCGCCAACCTTAGCCGTACTGTCTAAAAACAATACAATGGCCCCGTTCATGCGTGAGGCAGACCTCACACAGTCATACCCGACCACCTCTCCCACAGCCAGCCCGGCTTCCTCCACCGAGCACTGCACCGCGGGGAACAGCTTGATCGCATGTCTGCGAGTCAGCTTCTCAAACTCTGCGGGTACAGCCTCCGCCACCGGCATTGTGCCACACAGAGCACGCTGCCCTCACAAACAATTACACACACACACACACACACAAACAAACAAACAGCCCTTTCAACAGAAAATAATGAAGTAATAACTCATAAACACACTCACACCGAAAAAAAAGAGAATAGTTTTCTCAAAACTTACGAAAAGTTGAAACAAAACCAGAAACGCTCTCAGCTACTCACTCACACACCATCTCAGAGAGAGAGAGAGAGAGAGAGAGAGAGATTATTCCTAAATCTTTATGGTTTGTTTAACACAGAGAACATCTGAACAGATCTTTAGGACTTCTTTCTCTTTGACCTCTCATACACATTTCATTTAGTTAGAACTAATGTTTGTTTATCCAAAACTGTCTGTTTCCTGTTTTGTTCAATCTTTTGTAAAAATGACAAACCAAACTACATATTATTTGTTATCTTGATTGAATATCAGTTTGATTTTGGTGTTTTAATGGTAGGTGTGCTAGTTGTTAGGATGTGATTCAGAGCAGGTATTGTGTGCTCAGCAATATGGATAAAGTCTTATATCACAGTATATGTAATTCTATATTTCAATTAAAAATCTGTTTCTAGACCAAAATGTGAATGTCTGCCTTTGACTGACTCACTGAATTAAAAGCTGATGAATGAAAATCTCTGTTGTCTACATGAACACTATATAGACACTTTATAAAGCAAAGTGCATTTCTGGAAGATAACTTGCTGGAAGCTTAAAGTGATGACTTGATGATGATAAATGGTATTAATTAGAATTTATTGACTCATACATGATTAATAATAAATATAAATAATAAAAACTGATGGGTCCACTGATCTCTTCCAATCTAACAGCTTATATTTTATGGTGGATCTCTGACTGTTCAGCCTTTACTGTGATAGAACAGAATCAACTGTGAACACTTTAGTGAAAATGTTTCTGTGAACCTGATGGATAAAACCCATTCAACCTGTAACCTGGGTTTTTCTATTTGAAAAGGTTAAATCCTGTTCAATGGGACAAGTCTGCCACCTGCTGCTGTGATTGTGCATCAGTATTGGGTTTTAATATCAAAGGATTATTATGTATATTATTGATAATGCAGATCTGCTGTTATCACAAGCCTGACCAGCTCCGGGAGGTTGATGCACTGTGGCTGGGTACTTCCTGTCTGTGCTAGGGGCAGTTGACACACGTGAGAGGGGATCACATTCACATATGTTAATGTTGGGGTGTGGAAGTAACTGTTGAAATGACCAACATTGGGAAATGTTGTTGCAGTTTACCGTATAATTCATTGACTGTACAGTGGCTTTGTAGAACTCTTTATATGGTTGAAAACAGCTTCCTGCTGCAACCAGAAATTACACTCATGAGACTGTCCCATTGACTGTATATATATGGACAGAGCTTCTGGGTCTGAAAAGTGAAGCCAATGCTGAAGTGTCTTAAACCTGCATTCTATGTATTGTCCAGCAGGGGGAGCTCCACTGGTTGCAATATAAACTGATCCCATTCACTCTAATGGAGAATGAGCTCAGTAAACAGTTTCCTGATGAGTTTCTGGTCTCGGTCTCTAGTTTCAGTCTTCTTCCATACAGCATGATGTTCATTTAGTAACTGATGGTCCCATTGAGAGTAAAACAGACCATAAAGCAGGGTATGCTTTAGGGCGGGGCTACCTTGTGATTGACAGCTTATTGTCAGTGAGTCCGTCCAGCTCAACTCACCAAACTCAGATCAAACTGTCAAACAGTGCTGATCAGATATGGATCCAGATTCTGTTGTTGACTATTTCTCTCCTCAAATCTGTTCACAAACACATTTTACTGTTTATCTGGAATACCAGATCCTGTGTGAGCAGGAGAGACGCCATCGTTTTATAATACGAAACAGAACTATCTGCAGAACTTCGTAGACTTTTAATTTTGTAACATCCAAAATATCAGGAAAATCTTCATTTCAGCAACAAAATTAAAATATCCTTCATCTTCTAAATTAATTTTACTTATCGACCTAGTCAAAATTTCTCAAACTACGAAGTTAACTTTTGTCATCAGTATCAATCAGCTGGATATTCTGGTAATGAGTCCCTATGCTGCTGTGGGCGTCCACTGATTTGAAAGGTTTAAAGAAGCAGAAGCAGAGTTCAGCTCAGTTAGGAGGGAGGCAGAATATGATTCATACAATGTCATTAAACTGTGTAGTTTGTAATACACACTTCATATTAACTTTGAATATAAGTTCAATATAATGAAATAACTTTCCATGTAAGTTCACAAAATATTGTTAATATTTTTCTGATATGTTATCTTTACTATCATATTAATGTATTTTATTTTAACCTCTGAAAAACATGTTAATACAGTTATTTTGTCCTGTAAATGATGTTATTAATGTTTGATGAACAAAAAGAGGATTATAATAAACTCTACACAGGTTTCATATTTCACACTTGGTGCCTACTTTGACACTGGTCTTATAAAATATTTCTTTTTATATAATTTTTTACGTCATTGTATATTTTTATTATCAGTGTCAATCTTTTGCTCATTGTGATTATCTGTATGAACAGAAGCTTACATGAACCTATGTACATATTTCTGTGCAGCCTGTTTGTAAATGAACTGTATGGTAGTACAGGGTTGTTTCCAATGCTTCTGGTTCAGATTCTCTCTGACATTCACACTGTTTCTGCTCCCTTTTGTTTCCTGCAGATTTTCTGTGTGTATATGTATGCAAGTGTAGAATTTGCCAACTTAGCCGTCATGTCTTATGACAGATATATTGCTATCTGTTATCCACTACAATATAACACGTATGACAGTCAACAACATTTATGGACTTATTAGCACTTGTCTTGTAGTTTTTGGTCCTGTTAGTTTAATTCTTTACACTTATATTAGGGTTCTTAAAATCTGTTTTTCTGGTTCCAAACAGACGAGACAGAAAGCTGTCAGTACCTGCACACCTCACCTTGCTTCTCTCCTCAACTTTTCTTTTGGGTCTTGTTTTGAAATATTACAGAATAGATTTAATATGAGCAATGTACCTAATATATTGCAAATTCTTTTATCATTGTACTGGCTCACATGCCAGCCGCTCTTCAACCCTGTACTCTATGGACTGAAAATGATTAAAATATGTAGAGTTTGTAAAGGTTTGTTTGGTTGGAAAGTATAGAGCATCCAAAAGATCTGTCCAGTTTGACTTACAATAAAAAACAATAAATAGATGTTTCTGACTGCACTGAACTATGGTCAACTGTGCCAGTGTATATTTCATTATGGTGGCATATTGCTGCCTCTGCAACCCAGTCTTCTAGAAATAAGCTTTGTTTATCACTAAATTGTTTTCATATCATTTCGTTGTGGTGACAATATAACACACCTCTGTATTATTTTCAGAAATTATTTTAAACACTACATTTATGTAATAAGGTGGATGGCAGATGTACAAAGTGCAAGACTGTCACGCCACATTCAACAGTTCGAAGATCATGATTTGTGTGAAATCTAATGTCACTGCTGACTTATGAATAATGTTGAAGTCACTGTAGTCTCTGCAAGTGGATAGTGCTGCAAGATTTCCTATTTTGGTGGAAAATAATTGAAATATGTTGTCAGTGAACATTTTACTGACAGGTTATCAACATTTTTGCAAGTTGCAAGACACATTAAGTAAGAACATTTCCGTATTATGTTAATAGAAAATGTAATTCGCCCTGTATTACATTAAACATGTATTTGCTGGGGGGGGCTACAGCTCCCAAATCTGAAATTGTATTATTGGTCTGCCCAGTTACGTTCTGCAATGTTTTATTTCTCACTGGAGGCCCCTCCAACCTGGGTGAATATTGAGCGGGTATCAGTACCAAACCTCCCATTAAGGCTGTATATGTATTCTGCAGATCCAAAGAAGCTAAAAAGATTAACAGAGAACCCTTTCCTCAGAAACACTGTTGATGTCTGGTACAAAGCACATCAGCATATTGGAGACACTCCTTCCATCTCTCGTTTCTCCCCCATATGGGGCAATACATATTTCAAAGCAGGAAGGGCAGACGGTGGATTCAAAGTTCGGCCAGATAATGGTGTGCAAAAAATAGAGGACCTTTATATGGATGGTAATCTTCTTACATTCGATCAGATGTGCCAAGCATACTATATTCCTAGAAAACATTTTTTTAAGTACCTGCAATTGAAACATTTTATTTTATCTAAACATAAGAATGTAGTAACTGAACCACCGCTATCACATCTTGAAGACCTTACGCTTCAGCATCTAGAGGGGAGGAAACAGATCTCTTTATTCTATACAGCTTTGATGTCATGTGATAAAGAGTCCACCATCGACAGGCTAGAGGCATGGAGACTGGATATTCAGGAAGACATACAAAAGGCTGATTGGGAAAGGCATGTTTTAAAGCCCAAAAACAATCTATCAATACTAGAATGAAATTATTACAATAGAAATGGTCGATGAGAACATACATTACCCCGGTTAAGTTAAACCGATGTTCCCCTGATGTGCCAGACACGTGCATTAAGTGCTTGGAAGGAAAGGGTACTCTGTACCACTGCGTATGGGATTGCCCAAAAATAAAAAAATATTGGAAAGAAGTTGTTCTGACTTTATCTGAGATTGTTGGAGTGAAGGTACCTCACCAGGCGGGAATATGTATACTTGGTATATATCCCAAAAACTTTATTGTCAATCCTAAAGAGTTAACTTTAATTGACTTCGGACTCCTGCAGGCTAGGAGGGTGATTGCTCTGTCTTGGAAAAAAATGGATGTGCCCTCGATACATGTGTGGATAAAGGAGATGGCATATTGTATTGTGTTGGAAAGACTGACTTATATAACAAGGGGAAGGACTGCAGAGTTTGAGACTGTGTGGAAACCTTTAATAGAGTTTCTTAAACGTTAAAGTGCACAATCAACTTGAAACTGCTGTGTTGACATATGTTGTTGAGTGATTGTGTTTTACTTAGTTTAGTTAATTTGTTAAATGTGTGAAATATGTGAAATGTCTTGTTAAATTGTCACTGTTTATTTTATGGATGTTATTGTTTTGATTGTTGTCTATCTGTATAAGTGAAATATATATATATATATAAAAGTTCAATAAAAATATATATTTTTATTTTCTGTTAGAAATTAGTTGTGTATAAATGTAAAATCTAGGAGACAGGGCTGACCATTGGGAGAAAAAGGTGACAAGCGACCATCCAAGGAGAGTGTCTTGCCCAGAGACACTTCAGCACCATTGCTACCAAACTGACCCACTGAACTGTGTCTTATCAAACACAACTGCTTTACAATCCAGTTGAATGTTGAAGGAATAGAATGGTATTGGATTATCTACAGTAAGGTTAAATGGTCATAGCGTCCAGGTACATTAAGATACAATAAAACAGAAGACAACAGGTACATGTACACAGCTAAAGATGACTGAATGAAATGTAGGGTTATTTACTGAAAGTTATTTTATTATTCATCATTTAATGAATAATTAAGGTATTTTTAAGTTTTTTAAGTTTTAAGTTAATCTGTTATTTTGTTGAATGTGTCAATATTGTATTTCATAATTAAAAGATTAAGTCATTGTGTTTAAATCCCTGCATTTCGTCACATTCATTATGGTTTCTTGTCCCTCTTCGTAGACCGTATTAAATGAGTTGGGCAGTGGGTGGAGTTAAACGTTTAGTGGGTCGGTGCACCGTGCAACACTAGTATGTGATGAATGCCATTCTGCTGCATGAACTCATTGAACAGCTCGCTGGTGAATGTCGGGCCATTATCAGTGACCGGTTTGTCAGGCAACCTGCAAACACTTGCCTGAGTTTGTCGATGGTTGTCGGAGCTGTGATGTTGCTCATGATGTGGGCCTCTATCCATTTAGAGTGTGCATCCACCATTACAAGAAACATTTGCCCCATAACAGGACCAGTCCACATGCAGCCTAGACCAGGGGCGGTCTGGCCACTCCCATGGGTGCAAGGGAGCAGGTTGAGGCATGTTCTGATTGGTTTGACACTGTGTGCATGATTTCACCTTGTTCTCCAGATCTTGATCCAGTCTCGGCCACCAGACATAGGATCTTGCAAGGCTTTTCATCCGAGATACACCTGGATGAGTCTCGTGTAATTCTTCCATGATCTGTGCACGGCCTGAGGGAGGCACGATGACCCTCGCAACCCAGAAGATGCAGCCATCCTGCAGACTCAGTTCTGTTTTGCGTTTAGCATAAGGCCACAACTCCTCTCCTTCCACCACACTTGGCCAGCCCTGTAAAAGGAAAGTTTTGACTTGAGACAGGACTGGGTCCCTGTCTGTCCACTGCTTTATGCAGGATGCTTTTGCTGGTGTCTCTGCCAGCCTCTCCAATGAGAAAACAGTCTCTGGAGGTACATATGTAACGGCAGGTGTTTCAGGTAATGGTAGCTGACTCAGCGTATCAGCGTTTGCATTATCTTTACCCGCTCTGTACACAGTGTACTGGTAGGCTGACAGTGTGAGCGCCCAGAGCTGTATCCTGGCTGAGGCTAGCGGCGGGACGCACTTGGTCTCACTGAACAGGCTCATCAGTGGTCCGTATACATTTTAAATGCGTGGCCATAGAGATACTGATGAAAGCGCTTGACAGCAAAAACAATGGCTAGGCCCTCTTTGTCCAGCTGCGAATATCCCCTCTCCGCTGCTGTCAGTGTACGTGACACAGAGCCGACCGGCTTCTCTAACCCATCTTCCATACCATGTGAAAGGACTGCCCCAACACCATATGGTGAAGCATCGCATGAAAGGGTTATCCCCTTATCTGGGTCATAGTGAACTAGCGTCACTGAATGGAGGAGCTCTTTCACTTCCTTAAAAGCTCCCTCCTGCTCCTCACACCACTGCCACTTAGTGTCGTTGTGAAGCAGCTTGTACAGTGGGGCCAAAACCTTTGAGAGGTCGGGCAGGAATTTGCCATAATAATTCACCATGCCCAAAAATGATCTAAGTTCAGTGACACACTTGGGGCTCAGGGCCTCCTAAATAGCTCTCACTTTATCTTCCACTGGACAGAGCCCCTCTGCTGTGATCTTGTGTCCCAGGTAGGTCACACTTGGTGCTAGGAACACACATTTGCTGCGCTTTAATTGCTACTGTACTTGTGCGTATTGATTGTAACATACTCCTTTGAATCCTCATCAAGTAGCAGCTGTTGGTACGACTGGCTCATGTCAAGCTTCGTGAATAGCTTACGTCCTGCCAGGGTCGCAAACAGGTCATCTATGTGTAACCGGTGAGTTTCTGCCGTTGTCTGCGTTGTGTTTTGATGAAGAGGCCCAGACCAGGATATCTTTGGAGGCGATCTCCATTTATTCTGACAAAAGGTGTAAATAACAACAAAATCCTCCGGTCAATTGTTATCAACGTGAGCTCCGACACAAATTAAATGACACAGAAATATGTTAGTGTACGACACAATAAGTTTAAGCTAGCAGGTAAACTTATAAGTGTAGTTTAACAGAGGCTAAAACACGGAAATTTCTGTGACCACAGTGTCGCTCACCTCTCCCAAGGAGTACAACAGCAAAAGGGGAGAGGCAAAAGCGTGAGACACATTTATGGGGGGACCCACGAAAGTGACCGTCGGGGGACAGAAACTGAGTCTCACATATTGACTCAGGAGGACATGTCAGGTTCTAACTATCAAAACAGATTTTGTGTAATTATAATACTACATATTATTGCATTACATATATTTGACTGTTACACATATTACTGCTGTATAATTGACTCTGTTACATATGTGTGGCAACAGATACTCCTCCAGCTTCGAGACCTGATTCACCGTGAGCTTATAGTCCCCGCATATCTGTGCAGTTTTGTCCTCTTTCAAAACTGAAACAATGGGCGCCGCCCCCCTTGAAAACTGGACGGGCTCGATGATACCCAGCTTCGGCAACCGCTCCAGCTCTTCCTCAACTTTGCCTTTCATGGCATAGGGCACTGACCTGGACTTGAAAAACTGAGGCGTGGCCTCAGGGTCGACATGGAGCTTTACTGTCACGTCTTTCAGTGTGCCCAGTCCATCCCTGAACACCTCACTGTACTGCTTCAGAATGCTCCCCGATCGTGCGCACATATTTTATGTCATTCCAGTTGAGTCAAATTTTGCGAAGCTAATCATGGCCCAAAAGACTGGGCCCGCTGCCTTTAGCTACCACCAGCATGGCTTTCGCATTTTGTCCACAAATGTCCACAAAGCTCAAGTGAGGAATGGGCTGCCCTGTGTAGGTCCTGAATCTGAGCTTTGATTGTCTGAGGGGAGGCCGGTTAGACCCCCATGTTCTCCTGTACGTCTCCTCACTGATGACGGATGCAGTAGCTCCTGAATCAATCTCGAACGTAATGTCCTGCCCTCTGACATTGACTGTGGCATAAGGTTCAGGTGGTTCCTCATCCGTTTCCACCCCAAACATGTAGGAACACACACCCTCTTCGTCTTGGTGGTGAGTGGTTGCCTGAGCCTTTGAACTTCTGCACTTTTTAGCTAAGTGCCCCTTTTTACTACAAGCATGGCAGACAGCATCTTCAAATTTGCAATCACTTGCAAAGTGTGCCCCCCCACACTGAAAACACTCCACCGTTTGGCATGCTTAACAGTCTCTCTCTTGACTTGGTGCACTGCTGCTGTCAGTGCTCCTCCATTTCCTTTCTGAATGTCTTTGGCATTATTAGCAGCCATCTCCATACCTTGGGAAATCTCCAGGGCTTTCTTGAAAGTCAGTGGTGGGGTTTCCCCCAGCAAGCGGCGCTGTATAGCATCATTATTAATGCCGCACACCAGTCTGTCACGGAGCATATCATCTAACACTGTCCCGAAATCACAATGCTCTGACAGCTGCCGTAACTCAGCTACAAAGTTGGCTACAGATTGACCTTGCTTCCTGAAATGGCTGTGAAACTTGAATCGTTGGACTATCACAGAAGGTTTTGGATTATGGTGGTTCGCCACGAGCCTGACCAGTTCATCATATGGGATATCCCCCGGTTTCCGCAGTGTGGCCAAGTTTCTTATCAGCTTATGAGTCTTTGCTCCACACGCACTCAGGAGAATAGAGCGCTTTTTAGCCTCCTCAGTAATCT
Source organism: Dicentrarchus labrax (assembly GCF_905237075.1). Classification (NCBI taxonomy): domain Eukaryota; kingdom Metazoa; phylum Chordata; class Actinopteri; family Moronidae; genus Dicentrarchus; species Dicentrarchus labrax. The sequence goes on from NW_026136704.1 coordinate 1,650,653, forward strand.
CATTAACAGAGAAAAAGTGTCCCAACCTTTCTTCATTCTCCGTCCAGTCCTTGTTTCCTTCCACAAATTCACCGATAGTCCCGTATGTGGCCATCCTAGCATGAGGCTCCCCGTCCCCACGCAGCTCCTCCACAGCCACAAGTGCTTCTCTCTCCTCCTCGAGCTGCTCCACAAGCTGCTCCTCTGCAGCCGCCGACACTCTGCCTGCCGTCCTTGCACTGCACCTCTGCAACGGATTGTGTCTCCCCTCCAGGCACTGTCCTGTCCGCGGGCCACTCGTAACAGCTGCCTAGCCAGCTAACTAGCACACTTTAGCCTAGCTCAGCTAAAAAAAAAAAAAATTCACCTCGTCGCCAAAAATATGTGGTAACTTCAGCTGGAAAAGAACTACTCGACAATTCATTTCAATTCAATTCAGTTTTATTTGTATAGCACCAATTCATAACAGAAGTTATCTCAGGACACTTTTCAAATAGAGCAGGTCTAGACCGAACTCTTTATAACATTATCTACAGAGACCCAACAGTACCACCATGAGCAAGACCTTGGAGACAAGGGCAAGGAAAAACTGCCTGTTAAAAGGCAGAAACCTAGAACAGATCCTCCCCACAATGTCTTGGCTGTAGTTGCACTTTATATAAGGATGGCAAAATGAACATTACATCTAGAGCTCATCTGTAACATCTCTGTCAGCTGGAGGTCAAGCATACAACAACGCCAGGGGCGGGAGTGTCCTTCAAAATAAATGCAACATATGCAACATCGACCCCTCGTGGGTACATGGCTCTTGTGCTCTTATTCTGAAAAAGATTAACTTAATAATATTCACATTACAACAGTCTCCATAACATTTTTGTGACATGACAAACTGACCTCAACTCTCCTGCCTACAATATATTTGTGTATGATTGTCAGTGCCAAGGGAAAGAGAGAAAGATGGAGATGGAGAAGGAGAAAGGGAAAGGGAGAGCATGCAGGAAGAACCAGGTGAGAAAACAACAACAATAAATTGACATATAGTGAATAGTGGCAAGCAAAACAGTAACTACTCATACTCCTATACTAACTTATTGGCATTAAGTAGCCTATATTGCATTTACTTTTTGTAACCAGGGGTGCCTTATAGGGGGGAAAAGTTAGGACAATTCCAAGGGCCCATGACTGACAGGGGCCCCAATTAATAGGTAAAAACAAATTTAAAATTATTAAACCATCATCATTCAGTATATATATTTCAAATATAATAATAAAATTAATAATCTTTTTGTTTTTACTTGTTTTTGGCAGTAAAAGTTAAATATCCACATTGACCAAAAAGTAAACATCCATATTGACCGACCACCCCCCTGTATCTGCATGAAATGGTTTGGTCCTGCCTTAGCGCATTTATCAGTGACTGTGTTTATTGCAGTCAGTAGATGAGCCAGAACTACAGTGATCACAATGTTAACTAGTAAATCAACATCTGGTTTTCAAAAAAGGAAAGAGAGAAAAGAGAGAGAGGAAAGACAAAGGAAAGGATATCACTCTGTAACCCAGTGTTTCACCAAGAAAGGAGCCTATAGTCTGTGAGTGGTATTAACCTGTTGGCTTAATGTCCATAGGGAAATAAGATAGCCAGCTACAGACTAGTGTTAGTCTACATTTAATCACCATTAATCAGTTCAGGGAAACGTTTAGCAAGATATTCATATTAAATCATTGTCCCTGTCCCTTTTAGCAGACTTAACAACAGATGAGTCAGCAGCACCCAGTCTCCCCATCACTGTACCCCTCCCTGTCCCAGTGAAGAAGGTGAGCAACGTTGTGTTCAATGACAGGCCAGTTAGCATCATTGTTTTGAGAGGATGATGTTAATTTATTTTGATTGAAAAGTTAATATATATTTTAGTTTATTCGTTTTTCTTTTTTTAAATCTTTCATTAACAATTATAATAATAATTAATAATAATAATGAATTTCATTAAGGGAAGTTGAAATTTTACAATAAAAATTAAAAAAATACATTGAGACTGTAAAAGTTGGCCTTTAGCACCTTTTTTATGGTTGCTTTTAATCTTTCATCAAATAGTGAACTGCATACTGTCTGCAGACTGCATGCATGTACAAATCACCAGCAGTAAATATTGTGCTAGTACTCGTATTGAACTACAAGAAGCAGTTGCAAGCCTTTAATTAGAGTTATGTAAAGCTTTTGATGGGACAGTTAGGTCCTAGAGATGTGGTGACAACAGCTGCGCAGAGGGGGCCCAATTTGATTTTTTTGTCATGGGGCCCAGAATTCCTGGCGGCGCCCCTGTTTGTAACATATTATTTTACACCACATTTTTTCATATTAAAGGAGGAGGAGAAGAACAGGGAGAGTCCATAAGGGATGAGAGGGAATCGACTAGTGAAAGGAATGAAGAGACAGAGCGAGTGCAACATAGAGACCACCAAGCCAAAGCAGCAGGGACAGAAGAGAGCTGTTCAGACTTAGGGGATAAGGACACTGGTCCTAAACAGTTAAAGCTGTCTCAATACCCTCATACTCAGTTTGACACACAATGAAGAGCCTTTCAATGTTCAATGACAATGAAGTTGAATCTAATCTAATCTAATCTAATCTAATGACTGTTGATACAAAAGGAGGCACATGGAGTTAACGGTCAGGAAAACCAGCTGAGTGAGGAAGGTTTTGTGTTTGTTACAGTTACTGTCTGTGTGAACTGTCACAATAGAGCTGGTGGTTTGTTTTTGTGTGAAAAAAGGGTGGGGGGTGGCATTGGGGCTCATTGCTAAAGCTCTGACCCTAGAATCGCCCCTGGTGTCCAGTATACTGCAGTCCAACCAGTTACCAGTTTAGTTCCTCCTTTGTTTCCCTTAAATTCAAATTCAAACAAATCTGACTGTGTACAGCAGCCTATAAATAACATGCAAAAGACAGATGGGTTTTGAATAACAAAAATGAGGTGAACAAAGAAGAATGTAAAAGAGAATCAGCATGAAATGGGTGCATAAGAAGGTCGTAGTGCTGTTTTAGAGCCGTTATGATGACAGCTGAGATATGCTAAAGAGTTGTGTGTGACAATGTGATTACTGATGGAAAGTCTCCCAGCAGGATAGAGTTATGTAACCCAAGACAGGTTACAGTCAGTTAATGTTAAAAATAAAGACTTTATTCTGCCCTACAAAGACAAACTGCAGTAACTACACTAACAATGAAAATGACTTCAAAGGTTTTTGACCATCCAGCCAAATGTGTTTTAGGTAGAACGGTGGTTATGTTCTTATTAAATATGTGTTCTCTAAGTGCAACAGAGTGCAGTAACTACAGCCTGAGTGACTAAATCTAATTTATTACATTAATACGTATTTCTTATTGTTTCATGTGTAAACAGTAGAAATGGATGAGTAAGAATTTTGTGAGATTAACAATAATATATGAACTATTATCACAATCTGCTCCAATGAGCTCAGCTAATAATCCACAGATGGAGTCGGATTTCGAGGTGGAGAACATGAAGATTCCCTTTGTTTTAATTCCCACATTATCCTGAAATTGTCCAGAATTCAGATTTACAGACACTGAAGCCGCAGTAACTGCAGCCGAAGCTCAGAGACAGCGAGGGAGAGCAGTGACTGCAGTTTGATTATTAGATGGTTTCATTAGTTGGTAGTTATGTATGTACATCACTCAGTCTACACTTCTTTACTCTTACACCAATAAGTATCCTGTTGCTCATAATTATAATATAATATATTCTGATTAGTGTATTGTCAGAAGCTTGTCTGTGTGTATGTTCTGGTCTTTGTCCAGTTGATTTTATAATATGATGTAAATTGTTCTGATGCATTGTCACAATGTAAAGCTGTTTAGCTGCTACAATGCTGTAGCTAATGGGGATCCTAATAAACTAAACTCCATCCATTATTGTCTTATATCAAAGAAGCAAACATTATTTCTGAATCAACTGTGCTCTTCCCCACTAAGGTACTTTTGAAAAGATATGCCAATCTCAGGACTTTTTGTGTAGTTTAAACTTAAACTTGGCAATTAATCAGATATGAATAAAAACACAATAAAAGGGTTGAAAGTATCTGATGCAATATAAAAATAAAAAAGGTAAAACAAACTGTTAAACTGATTCATATCCAGTTTATAAGCTCTGAATATTTTAAATGTTTATTTCCTGTTGATTAGATCTGTTGTTCTGATGTCATTTCTGTATTTGTGTCTGTCTATCTCTTCCTTAGAAGAACAGGTGTAGATTATTATCTGCTGCATGTTATCATAAATACTGTAGACTATTTGGATGCAGAGGAAAACACATCAGACGGTGAAGGGAACTCATTCAGGTTGGGTCTCGAGACTTTCAAAGGTAAGTTTAGTCTCATTACTTTTTCTTATATGTAGCAATAATGAAATGATTAAAAAGGATCAAATAACTGCAAACAGGGACCAGCAGCTAGAACATCTTGACAATGTTGTTTACATATTATTATTATTATTATTGTTATTATTATTATTATTATTATTATTATTATTATTATTATTATTATTATTATTCTGTTGTTACCACAGTAAAAATGTCCCAATTAAGATGTTTTGCCCCTGGTCACCATTTAATATCGGCTGAGTCCTGATCAACATTTATATTTTCATTAATAATAAAGGTTAATAAATTGCCTGCAACCAAGCTTTAAAAGTGTCCTACAGAGTTTGTTGCTTCAGTGCAGCCTTTACCTGAGTTACCTGAATGAACTGTTTTCTGCTGAGTGTTTATTTTCCTCGTCTGAACATCTTTTCCTCAGATCACATGAATAATTTACTCTTACTTGCTTTTTGTTTGTGGGGCTTTTGTTGCACTTGCAGTTGTGTGGTGAGTGTGCGGCTCTCCATCGCTCTCTGTCTCATCCTCTGACCAGGAGTTCAGCCCCACCTGCAGTGTTTCACTGTGGGCGGGGCTGAGCTCCTGTAAAAGCTGCACTCGTCACTGTCTTCTACATGTTCATCTTCTTCCTGTTTAACACAGAGTAGAATATTTGTAGGTGTATATGCTGCACCATCCAGTACCATCAAGTTTTCAAACAGTGGCATCGACTTGATACGAAGTATCTGTTGTTGTGGCATCCCTAGTTCTGACCCAACATTAATCCACTGAGAGGTATTATAGTGACGTTATTGATGAAACGTCTCCCAGCAGAACAGAGTTATGTAACCACAGACATATTATAGTCAGTTAATGATATTGTAGTTGACAGGAGACAGTACAGACAGGACATGAGGACACAGAGATGTAGATGACATGCAGCAAAGGTCCCTGAAACATTTTTATTATAAAATGTTGGTTTATTCCAAAATGTCATCAGAATAAAAGTCTAAGCTAAAATCAGAGCAGAGGGTTGTTCAACCAGTGGTCGGGCGTCGAGTACAGAAGACAGATAAAATGTCTTCAACCAATGGACAAGAACATTAAACATTACATTTAATTGTGCGTATACTACAGGTAAACTGTCTTTGTGTGAACTTGCACCTCACAGCTTTACTGATATCACTGAACAGGGTCAGGTATTAAAACTGTCTCTGTTTCTTTAACCTGATCTCTCAAACAGGTTTCACTCTGAACAATGGAAGATTTCTACATTAACAACACATCACAGGACAACAGCTACTATTACAGCAACACCACCATCAACAAAGATAACTATGACCATCACGTTAATCAAAGGTTCATCCTACAAGTGGCAACATACATAATCTCTGGTATCGGCCTTCCTTTGACCCTGGTTGCCATCTATACCCTGTATTCTGAGGTATGTACATTATATCAGTCTGTCAGTCTGTCTGTCAGTCTGTCTGTCTGTCTGTCTGTAAAGGATGTTGATCTTGGGGGGCTAGGCGTCAGGGGGCTGGGACGAAGTGTTGTAATGAATGAATGAATTTACAGGAATAATTGATCACAGAATTAAAAGTTACATTATAATATATAATATATATATATTAGGGATGCTCGATATTGGCTTTTCTGCCGATATCCGATATTCCGATATTGTCCAACTCTCAATGTCCGATACCGATATCACCCGATACCGATATCACCCGATACCGATATCACCCGATACCGATATCACCCGATACCGATATCACCCGATACCGATATCACCCGATACCGATATCACCCGATACCGATATCACCTGATACCGATACCTGCAGGCTTTTTACACCAAAACTGTAACAACATAACAACATAACAACATAACAAATCTCCTGTTGTGGAATTAACACATTGTGACTCATTTTATGGCGATGCCCCACTGGATGAATACATAAATGCAACATTTCCAAATGTAAACACTGTCTGTGCAAAATAAGAGAACAACTTTAACTTTCATTGTATTAATACTGAAAGGAGCGCTAACGCTAATCACTAGCTTTGGTTAATGTGTTTAATTGTATTATTCACCTGAAGGAGTGCTAATGTAAATTAAAGAACAGCTCAGAGCAGGGTCAAATATTTAAGGTGTATTGAACTTATTTTGTGTTAATATTAAAATCATTCAGCTTTAAATTGTTTGTTTGTTAGCCACCGTTAGCAACCAACCAGTCTAGTTGTTGTTGTTGTTGTTGTTATTCGTCATCTAGTGCGCCGGTAAACGTCCCACGCTGCGTTCATGCAGGCTCGGAAATGCTGAAGCCTACAGAACAAACATCGGTTATAAAAACCCGATACCGATAATTCCCAATATTACATTTTTTAATGAATATCGGACGATATTATCGGACATCACTAATTATTATTATATATTATATCATTTAAATTCAAATCTCACTCACACACACACTCACACTCACACTCACACTCACACACTCACACACACACACACACACACACTCACACTCACACTCACATACACACACACACACATACACACACACACACACACACACTCACACACACACACACACAGTTTGTTTACCTTTATCAATATTTTCCTGCAGGTGAAGAACGATCATGTTGCTCCGATCTACGTCATCAACCTTCTCCTTTCTGACCTCATTCAGTTCTGCTGCTCCACTGTTGCTGAGGCGTTAACATATTATTATCAGCTGGGACTCGTATCATTCATCTTCTCTATCATGTACTTCTGCAGTCTGTTGGTCAGCGTGTGCTTCATGGTGTGTATCGCCCTGGAAAGGTAACTATCTGTCTCATATGTACTTCAGTGTCTGACCATTATACCACTGTATGATTCTGAAGACCCTCAAAGACCATGTCTCCATCTTCTATTACAGGTTTTTGGTCATTGTCTGTCCACTGTGGTACCGCTGCAGACGATCCATAAAGAGCTCTGTGCTGATCTGTGTCCTGGTCTGGGTTGTTCCTTCTGTCCTTTACTTATTAACAGAATATTTATATTACATCGCCTTCTGGGTCATCTCCACCCTCCTCCTCCTTCCCTTCCCACTGTTCATATTCTTCCTTGTTGGGGTCCTGAAAGCTCTGTCTGCTTCCATCTCCGTCCCCTCTGATGAAAAACGACGAATTGTGGGAATTTTGGTTCTGGTGCTGCTTATTTACACACTGCTGTTCCTGCCATCCATTATTGGGATGCTCTTAGAGACATATAACGAAACCCTCAACATCCTGAGTTTGATGTTTCTTAGGTTGAGTCCTCTTGCAGACTTGGTTCTGTATATTTTCATGAGGAAGGGGATCATAGAAAAGATTTTGGCCTCTGTGTGTTGTTGCAGAAAGGACAGCAATGATATCAGCAGTTCATCAGTGTGAGAGAGAGAGAGACAGAGACACACAGAGAGAGAGAGAGAGAGAGAGAGAGACAGAGAGAGAGAGAGAGAGAGAGAGAGAGAGAGAGAGAGAGAGAGAGAGAGAGAGAGAGAGAGAGAGAGAGAGAGAGAGACAGAGAGAGAGAGAGAGAGAGACAGAGAGAGAGACAGAGACAGAGAGAGAGAGAGAGAGACAGAGAGAGAGAGACACAGAGACAGAGAAAGAGAGAGAGAGACACAGAGAGAGAGAGAGAGAGACACAGAGAGAGAGAGAGAGAGAGAGAGAGGGAGGGAGAGAGAGAGAGAGAGAGAGAGAGAGAGAGAGAGAGAGAGACAGGGAGGGAGAGACAGAGAGAGACAGACACAGAGAGAGAGAGAGAGACAGGGAGGGAGAGAGAGAGAATGAGAGAGAGAGTCTTATTCTTCAATCTTTATGGTTTGTTTAACACAGAGAACATCTGAACAGATCTTTAGGACTTCTTTCTCTTTGACCTCTCATACACATTTAATTTAGTTAGAACTAATGTTTGTTTATCCAAAACTGTCTGTTTCCAGTTTTGTTCAATCTTTTGTAAAAATGACAAACCAAACTACATATTATTTGTTATCTTCTTATCTAAAAAGATAATTATTATTATAATTATCTAAAATGCACAATTTCTGACTGGAGTTTGGTCTACAAGACGTTTGTCCTTCAACGTCTGTCCTCCTTCGCTGGAGCATTCAGGTGTAAACAGGTGAGAAGAAAATGTAGAGTTTAGTTGTTAAATTTGATTAATTATTTATCAATTAATTATTACAACAACAACAACAACCGGAGGAACTTCTTTTAAAGTCGTTTTAATAAAATCTGACAGAACATTAGAAAACACATTTTGGAGACAGTGTAGTCTCAGATTTCAGTCTGTTTGACGGCGTTCAAATGTCCCACACTCTGATCGACCCCCAAACGCCCCTCAGTCTTGTCCTTTCTTCCTCTTCTTCTTGCTCTTCTTCTTTTTCTGCAGCTCCTCCTCCTCTTCCTCTGTAGTTTTCCTCTTTGGTTTCTCCTCCACCCGCTCCATCGTGTCCCACACCTCATCCTCGCCTCCCTCCTCTTCCTCCTTCACCTCCTGGGACCCGCCCTCCCCCGCCGCCCCCCGTCCGTCCTCCAGGTCTCTGCTGGCGAGCAGGACGCAGTTGAGGCGGGACTTGAGGTAGACTTTGTGCAGCAGCGTGCGGTCCTCCAGGCTGTGGATGCGGAGGAATCGGTCCAGGCCGCAGGACGCCACCACGGGCAGGGTGGGGTGACACTGCAGCCCCCGCACGCCCCCCGCCAGCCCCTTCAGGCAGCCGCGGACCACACCTTTCCTCAGGTCCAGCAGGGCGATCTGACCGTGGGTGTTTCCCACCACCACCGTGCTGCCGCCGGCGGGCAGAGACAGAGCGGTGAGCGGGTACTCGCCGTACTCCACCTCCAGGACGGGACGCCGCTGAGGGGACGAAGGGTCGAACACGTGGACCTGAAGGAGGAGAACATCGTTAAATAAATAAATATATATATTTATAGTGTGTGTGAGCAGATATGTTTATTGATCTTTATTCAAGGGATGAAAACTTTATTGTGAAATAAACGTTAAAATGAGCAGTTTCTGAATGGAGTCTGGTCTATGAGAACGGATGTTGACTGTCAGTCCTGTGTTCTGATGGTGGGACGACCCTTTTGTTTACGTTGTTATTTACGTAATGTCCCTTTATTATTGATCTATTGACAGCCGAACTGTAGAGTTCCTGCTGTTATTGATCCCCACTGAAGGAATATTCAAATCAAATCAAGTTTATTTGTATAGCCCTTTACAATAGCCGAAAGGTACCCAAAGTGCTTTACAACAAAGCCATGAAACAATACATAACACATATATAACATACAAATACAATTTAAAGTGCTGCAGCACTGCAGGGTATTAAAAGCCTTCCAGAAATGCACAGAGAGGAGCAGACAGAAAGAGTACACCTAAGAGACAGTACTGTCCTATTCAGAATTAAAAGCTAATCTAAAAAAGTGGGTCTTAAGCTTCGATTTAAAAAGGCCGAGATCAGTAGTGGTGCGAATGTCAGGGGGCAGTTTGTTCCACAGTCTAGGAGCAGCGACGGCAAAAGAACGATGGCCCCACTGTTTAAGTCTGGACCTAGGGACCTCTAACAGAAGCTGACCCGAAGAGCGCCGGGCTCTGCCACAATTGCGAAAAGTTAAAATCTCTGACCAGTAAGAGGGGGCCGAGCCGTTAATGGTGTTAAAAACAAACAACAAAAGTTTAAAATCAATTCTAAAACGGACTGGAAGCCAGTGGAGTGACGACAGCACAGGAGTAATATGTTCGCGTCTGGACGTGCTAGTTAAAAATCAGGCAGCAGCGTTCTGCACAAGTTGGAGACGAGAAATTGAGGACTGACTGAGGCCGACGTAAAGGGCATTACAGTAGTCCAGTCTTGAGCTGATGAAAGCATGGATTGCCTTCTCAAGATCCTGCCGACTGAGAAAAGACTTCACTTTGGCCAAAAGACGGAGCTGAAAAAAGCTCGTACTGACAACAGAGCTAATCTGTTTGTCAAATTTGAGCCCAGTATCAAATGTTACCCCAAGATTTTTGACATGTGATTTAAAAAGAGGGGCCAGAGTGCCAGAATTTGTGGTGAGAGCATTCGACTTAGCTGGTGAACCAAACAAAATGCATTCAGTTTGTCATTTCAGTGCAAAAAGTTCTGTGACAGCCACTGTTTTATATCTGTGATGCAGTCCAGCAGTTTAGTAAGTGCAGTGTTTTCGTTTGGGCAAATATATCTGCAAGTCATCGGCATAAAAGTGAAAAGACAGGTTGTGTTTTTTTATAATTGATCCCAGAGGTAGCATATACAATGAAAACAGAATAGGGCCGAGAATAGATCCCTGTGGCACCCCACAGGGCAGCGATGCATTTGAGGAGCAGTGGTCACCAATCGAGACAGAGAAACTCCTGTTTGCCAGGTATGACCTAAACCACTGGAGAAGGCAGCTGGAACAGACCCTGAGCTGAGACTAGCAGACCTGACCCAACAGAACTCAGAACCTCCTTCAAAACCTTGGCTGGAATAATATAATAATATATTAACTATGGATGAGGTCAAAGTGCCGTAACCGTTAAAATGAGCAGTTTCTGAATGGAGTCTGGCTCACGTGTTCATTCCAGGTGTAAACAAACTCACCTGATGGTAACCTGTGCACGTGACCACTTTGTCGGAGTCCGGGATGAAGGCCAGGTCTCTGACCCAGTGCGGCCGCCGTAGGTCCAGCCAGTCGTCCCGCAGGTTCTTGGCGGTGAACAGGGGCGCGTCCGGTTTCTGCAGGTCCCAGATCTTCAGCCCGTTGTCCTTCCCGCCGGTGGCGACCCGGTCCCGGTGTACCGGACTCTGCCGCATCCTGCACACGTTGTTCCCCGCGCTCAGCTCCAGCGCGGGCTCGCTGCTGTCCTCCCTCCAGACCCGCAGCGTCCCGCACTCCCCGCAGGTGACCAGTGCGGCCCCGCAGAGCGCCAGCCCGGTGAAGCCTCCGTCCGCCGGCCCCCCGCAGCGCCGGCTGTCGGTGAACTGACCCTTCTCGGTGCTGAAGGTCTTCACGGTTCCGTCCACGGAGCCCACCAGAACCTCGCTCTCCGCCGGGTCCCCCCAGCACAGCGCGCGGACCTCCTGGTCCCGGCTCAGGTGGCTCGTGTTGCAGAAGTTGAAGGCCTGTTTCCGGGTCACACTGACCCCCTTCAGGATGCCGGTCTCCGAACCGAGCCACACGGTGCACAGCCGGCTCCGGTCCGCCATCGCTCCGGGTCCACAACCACACACACAGCACCGGGTATCACCGGGTATCACCGGGTATCACAGGGTAGCTCCGGGTCCGGGTCCGGGTATCACTGGGTATCACAGGCTCCGGGTCCGGGTATCACAGGCTCCGGGTCCGGGTATCACAGGCTCCGGGTCCGGGTCGTGGAAACACACGTGTTTGTCTGTCGACTGCGGCGCGTGGTAAAGACGTCACTGCGTGGTTTTAAATGAACTTTATTGAACCCGGAAGCTCGACAGTTCCGTTTTTTATTAGAAACTTTATTTAGTCAACAAATCCATACATCAGCACCGCGGTCCATTTGTCTCGTGAACTCGGAACCAGAGTTGGTCTGCTGCGACAACGTGACGTCATCACCCGTCTCTACCACTGATAGAGATCCAGTTGTGTTTGGGTCAGAGAGAAGATGGACGCCTCCAGTGCAGCAGCAACGAGCTCTTCTACACAAACACAACAAGTCTCACACTTCAACAATATTTTGCCATTTTCGCCTGTTTCAATTTCAACAAGTGCTGTGGCGTTTGTCTCGAGCCTCCAGGAGCCACCAGGAGCCACCAGGAGCCACCAGGAGCCTCCAGGAGCCACCAGAGGCCACCAGGAGCCTCCAGGAGCCACCAGGAGCCTCCAGGAGCCACCAGAGGCCACCAGGGGCCACCAGGAGCCACCAGGAGCCACCAGGGCCACCAGGGGCCACCAGGAGCCACCAGGGGCCTCCAGGAGCCACCAGGAGCCACCAGGAGCCACCAGAGGCCACCAGGAGCCTCCAGGAGCCACCAGGAGCCTCCAGGAGCCACCAGAGGCCTCCAGGAGCCTCCAGGAGCCACCAGGAGCCACCAGGAGCCACCAGAGGCCACCAGGAGCCTCCAGGAGCCACCAGGAGCCTCCAGGAGCCACCAGAGGCCTCCAGGAGCCACCAGGAGCCACCAGAGGCCTCCAGTGGCAGGCTAGTGTTATTGTTAGCTACATTAGCCTAGCAGCTCAGAAACGAACCTGTACATTGAACAGTGACACAGAGACTGAAGCAGCAATGGAAACAGTGGAGGAGAAATACAGTCCACATTAAAACCACCAACGGAGAACAAAGACAAAGAACATACAGCTCAATGTGGACACTGCCATCTTTGTTTTGTGGGTCGTACTTGCCCCCCCCGTCCAGCTCGGGGAACCCTGAGGAACCCTGAGGAACCCTGAGGAACCCTGAGGAACCCCGAGGAACCCCGAGGAACCCCGAGCTGGACGGCTGAAATTACAACCAAAAGGGGGCGTGTCTGTGAAATCTGGCGAGATAGCTGCGAGATTTACACTTTCCAACTCGGGTTCAGAGTTCAGAGACAAATAGAAAGCAGCATTACAGCAATACACAAACATACATTCAGATTAATAGCTTTCATGTTGATGGATTTTAATAGATTTAATATAATATAATATATATAATATATATAATATAGAGGTTTTTGATTAGTGTAACGACATTTATGAATATGCCATGTGGCTAACAGTATAATAAGATTGATGTTGATGTTGATTGGTTGTCAGTGAAGCTTTATATGTTCAAAGGGAAAAATGAGTTTCAATCGAAAAAGAAATCAGGTTGCAAATATCTTCCCATAATCTGGTTGAGAAAGAACAAGACCAAAATAAATGAAACATCTTCAGGGAGTCCTACACAGAGAGAGCACTTTAAATCTATATCTTTATTAATCGTATGTATGTAATGGGTAAATTCTGTGAATTATTTTAAAAGATACTTCTTTTACCTTATTATTAATTATATATCTAGCAGGTAGAGATCTTTTTCCAGTTAAGGTTATTAATAAAGTTGTTCCAATAAGTTATTACATGTGGAGTTGATACGACTTCTTTCTGAAATAAAGAGCGTATATTACGGTTACTATTGCGTGTTGAGGAGAAACTAATTTGGCCGATTTCAAGTTTGGTTGGATCAAAAGGCAATAATGATAATTTAAATAACAGTTACTCCAGGAGGAATCACATTTATAACAATATTAAATTCACTAGTAGGAATAGGGATTCTATATTTTAGGATAAATTCCTGATATGTAAGTAATGATCTGTTTGAGTTAAATAACTGAAGAACTAAGAGTATATTGTGAATAAACCAATAGGGGTAAAATAAGGATTTGTTTCTATATATGATGTCTTTATTGTTCCATATGTAGTATCTATGTGGGGAAAAATTGTGTTTATAGGGAATTGTTTTAGCCAATTAATTCTGAATGTATTATTCAAAGTGTGAAAGACCACCCTTATCATATGAATTCATTATTACTGACTTTTTAATGTAATGGTTTTTGTTTCGCCATACAAAGTTAAATAGCATCTTATCAAAGTTTTTGGAGACCTTTTTATTAACATCAAGAGATAAAGCAGCATATGTAAGACGGATAGTCCCTCAGCTTTGGTTAGCAAAATTCTGCCTCTCAATGACAAATCTCTCTGTAGCCATTGATTCAGTTTTTTCTGGGTTTTATCAATAATTAAGTTAAAGTTTAAATCACGTCTGGCTTCCTTATCTTTAGTAATGACAATACCTAAGTAAGTAATAGAGTCTTTTAAAAGGTATATTACATATGGAAGGGGATTACAAAATTTAAGAGCAAGCAATTCACATTTCTTTACATTCCACCAAAGTCCGGAAGCAATAGAGAAAGTACTTATCAAGTCAAAGGCTAAAGGTATCTGAGAGCTATCCTTTAAGAATAACTGGCTGATGATAACTTCGTTGCCCGCCATTGAGATACCTTTTAATGGACTGAGCTTTATAGAGTCGGTGAGTAGCTGCGTACATAAGAGAAAAAGGTAAGGAGATATAGGGCATCCCTGCCTGACCCCGCGTTTGAGGAAGAAACGAGGAGAAGTGCCAGCATGCAATTTGATTGAGCAGTTTCCATTCGTATACATTGTTTTGACTACTGCTGAAGTCTGAACCAAAACCAAAGTTTTCTATCAATAAATCAATCAATAAACAAACAAACAAATAAACAAACAAGTAGGTAAATACATGACTAAACAATAATAAAAAATAAAGAAATAAAGTAAATAGATATTTTATTTTTTAAGTCAAAATAAAATTTAATTTACTTTTAACTATTATTAATAAATATTCATTGATAATAATTCCTCCAGAAATAAACAATATCACATTAATTAGCTCATTATTTCAGAATATTTCCATTTTATGTTTCATTCAAACAAACAGATCTTTATAAACTTTAATATATTTATTAAATAATAAAATTAAACTTGAATATATTTATTAAATAATAAAATTAAACTTTAATATATTAATTAAATAATAAAATTAAACTTTAATATATTAATTAAATAATAAAATCAAACTTTAATATATTAAATAATAAAATTAAACTTTAATATATTAATTAAATAATAAAATCAAACTTTAATATATTTCCTGTCTGCTGTTTGTTTTGTGTTTAATGTTTTTTTTATTCATAGTTTTGTCGTCAGTATTTTATAGTGAAAACACACAGATATATTATATTATATTATTATATATTATTTTATATATATATTATGTATATATATATATAATAATATTCAACATTTAAATCAGCGAAGCACCATCAATATAAATACATATATAATTGTCTTTGAGGATTTCACAGAATTATATTTATTCATTAAATAAATTAATGTATTCGATGTATAAAGCAGACCTCTAGGACTGCCTTCTTTCATTTACTTGGCTACTTGTGGTTCCTTTAGTCTCTAAAAGTAGAACAACTTATTTAAATGGTGAATATTCCTTCCCCTCTAAGAACAGACGGAGATAACAGAGGTTTTGTGGCAAAAAGAGCACATAGTTAAATATAAACATACATTAATTACTTTTGTCTTCACACCTCTTTTTTGTTTCAGTTGTGGGATTTTGAGGCTCCTCAATGAGCATAAATTGTTATTTGTAACTTGGACACCTGGACAAAGCCATATACTTTTCATCATGGAAACCTCATTTATGTTCTCTGTTTAAACAACAGTGGTCTTTGGATTCGAGGATTTTAACTCTAATATTTTTTGCAGTTGAAAGTTCAGATATAGATGGTGAGTTAAATGGCTTTTATTATTACAATGTTGTTTTTCATACTTTAATTCATCAGCAGTAGTTTCACTAAAGTTAGTAGCTTTACTGAGATTGGTAATCAATCACAGTAAATAGTTAGTGATGGTTTTCTATGTGAATTAAATTATTGTCCCTGGTGATACAGTTGTGAGCAAGACTTTTTAATTCTGCTTACAGTTTTTATCTGTGAAATTTAAGAGTTAGCAGTCAGCTGTCAGGTCGGTGGTCATATTTGAATGTCAGCATTTCATATCCATAATACCTGAGATCTCCTTAACTAACAGGCACAAATGTTTGTCTGTTACTGTTGTAGATCAGAGCACAGGATCAAACCTGGTTAAAAGGCACCCACAGAAGAAAAGTGAACAAAAGAAGAAGGCAGTGAAAGAAACAGGTAAGTTCTATAATAATTCAAAGCTACTGTTAGGTGTTCTCTGTGACTGTGTGCCAGCTTCATCTTGGTTTATGTATTTAATGTTACAGAATCTATATTGTCTTCTTTGTCTGTAGAGGCACCCAAAGTTGAAGAGGAGTGAAGCAGAGAGGACTGCTGTCAACAAACAGGTTCATAGCACAGCTCCGAGTTCCAGGTAAAGAGGACTGTGTCTAATATCACAAGAGAGAGAATCCTTGGATCAAAGGTCTACTTCTATTTTTCTACTTTTAATTTCTGGTTGAGCCAATAAGTGGCATGTTAGTGTTCTGATGTCGATTGGTTAAAAGTGGTGGAATATAACTAAGCACATATGCTCAAGTACTGTTCTTGCAGATATAATTTAATCTAAATTTAACTAGCTTCTTTTCTTTTTTAAAGAAATTGAAGTGGAAACTGGGATCAAGGAGCCACCTACTGTTGAAATATTGCATTTGTTTGTCTCTGAGTATAGCTAGCAGAAAGTGTGGTCCTCACTCCCTCACTGTGGTACTCATAAAGGAATGTCTGTGTGTGTTTGTGTGTGTCTGTTTGTGTGTTTTCTCATCAGGAAACTGTTTACTGAGCTCATTCTCCATTAGAGTGAATGGGATCAGTTTATATTGCAGCCAGTGGAGCTCCCCCTGCTGGACAATACATAGAATGCAGGTTTAAGACACTTCAGCATTGGCTTCACTTTTCAGACCCAGAAGCTCTGTCCATATATATACAGTCAATGGGACAGTCTCATGAGTGTAATTTCTGGTTGCAGCAGGAAGCTGTTTTCAACCATATAAAGAGTTCTACAAAGCCACTGTACAGTCAATGAATTATACGGTAAACTGCAACAACATTTCCCAATGTTGGTCATTTCAACAGTTACTTCCACACCCCAACATTAACATATGTGAATGTGATCCCCTCTCACGGGTGTCAACTGCCCCTAGCACAGACAGGAAGTACCCAGCCACAGTGCATCAACCTCCCGGAGCTGGTCAGGCTTGTGATAACAGCAGATCTGCATTATCAATAATATACATAATAATCCTTTGATATTAAAACCCAATACTGATGCACAATCACAGCAGCAGGTGGCAGACTTGTCCCATTGAACAGGATTTAACCTTTTCAAATAGAAAAACCCAGGTTACAGGTTGAATGGGTTTTTATCCATCAGGTTCACAGAAACATTTTCACTAAAGTGTTCACAGTTGATTCTGTTCTATCACAGTAAAGGCTGAACAGTCAGAGATCCACCATAAAATATAAGCTGTTAGATTGGAAGAGATCAGTGGACCCATCAGTTTTTATTATTTATATTTATTATTAATCATGTATGAGTCAATAAATTCTAATTAATACCATTTATCATCATCAAGTCATCACTTTAAGCTTCCAGCAAGTTATCTTCCAGAAATGCACTTTGCTTTATAAAGTGTCTATATAGTGTTCATGTAGACAACAGAGATTTTCATTCATCAGCTTTTAATTCAGTGAGTCAGTCAAAGGCAGACATTCACATTTTGGTCTAGAAACTGATTTTTAATTGAAATATAGAATTACATATACTGTGATATAAGACTTTATCCAT
>NW_026136704.1:1673734-1678734 GCF_905237075.1 Dicentrarchus labrax
GTGAGTGTGAGTGGAAGAGTTGGATGAAATTGAGTGTTTTTCTCTTTCTATTTCTTTCTTTCGGTATATTTTCGTTGTGTTGTGTTTGTGAATGTAGTTGTGTTAGTTTAGTGTTGTTTTGGTTGGTGTTTGGTTGTTTGTTGGTTAGTTTAGTGTTTGTTTGTTGTTTGTCAGCCTCGCTCTGAGGCGCCGGTATGGCGTCCAGCAGCGTTTTCTCCAGGCTGACACGGAAGCACGGTATTAAAACCGGAGCCGGCTCTCCGTGCAGGGTGGAGGAGGTAGCACAGGCCGTGGGGATATCATCGGGCACGGCTCTGTGAAGTCCGCTGCCCGGATGAACAGTGCGGTGGTTCTGTTCCTGGAGAAGGTGGAACAGGTGAACAGGTTGGTGGAGACGGGCATTACGGTGAATGGGATGTTTGAGCCGGTGATACCGCTGATACAGCCGGCTACAAGGGTCACTCTGTCAAATGTTCCCCGTTCATTAGTGATGATTTCCTGATTAAAGAGCTGTCCAGACATGGAAAGGTGGTGTCACCCATAAGAAAAGTGCTGTCGGGCTGTAAGTCTCCCCTCCTGAGACATGTAGTGTCTCACCGCAGACAGCTCTTCATGTTGCTCAACAACAAAAAATGAAGAATTTGATTATCGGTTCAGAGTCCGTGTGGATGATTTTGAGTACATTCTCTTTGCAACATCATCCACTGTGAAATGTTTCGGATGTGGCGAAGAGGGACATTTGATTAAGGCCTGTCCGAGCCGCGGTGCGGCGGCTGCCGCGGGCGCGGCGGCGGCGGCTGCCGCGCCCGCGCCGCCTGCTCCTGCGGGGATTCGGGCGGTACCCGCCGCTGCCGCGGCCGACCGCCGCCCGTTCCGGCGGTGCGGCGGTCGGCCGCGGTGGCCGGTGGGGGGCCGGTGCCGCAGGGCAAGAAAAAGAAGCAGGAGCTGCAGAGAAACAGGTGGAAGAGATGCAGAGCCAGGCTGGAGGGAGCACTGAGGTGAGTAGTGAGAGGGAGGAGGTGGGAGGGGAAACGGGTGAGGTGACAGGTAAGGTGGGGGTGACAGGTGGTATTTTAGATAAAGATGCAGGTGAATTGGTCGAGGATGTGGGTGAAACAGGTGTCGGTGGAGAGGCAGGTGAGGTTCCTGGTGAAGTGGGTGAGGCAGGTAAAGTAACAGGTGAACTAGAAGAGGTAGGTGAACCAGGTGAGGTGAAAGAGGCAGGTGAGGTTGTAGGTGAGTTGGGTGAGGCAGGTGAGGTTGAGGTTGTAGGTGAGTTGGGTGAGGCAGGTAAAAGAACAGGTGAGTTGTGTGAAGGATTTGAGGTTGTTGGTAAACAGTGTGAAGCAGGTAAGGCGAGAGAGGCAGGTGAGGCTGTAGGTGAGTCGTGTGAGACAGGTAAACTAGCAGGTGAGCTGAGTGAGGGGAGCACAGTAGCTGAGGCTGAAGAGATGGAGGCCTGTGAGTCTGGGTGGGGGTCTGCTCCTCTTAAACAGCGCAGTAAGAGGAGAAGCATGTTGACCGTGGAGGTGGGTGGTAAAGCCGGACGTCTGGCCGGTAAACCGAGTGCTGCAGAGAACAGAGCAGCTCTATCTGACAGCAGTGACAGTGAAGGGTGTGTGTCTGACAGCAGTGACCTGTCTCACACTCAGCAGGCTGCTGCTCAGGTGTATACTGCCAATGTACTGAAGTCTTTTTTACAACAGACCAAAGGGATGAGGAAGCCAGTGTTAGAGCAGTACTTCCCTGATATGCAGGGTTTCTATAACTCAGCCAGGTATACTGTGAAACACAGAGCAGAGTCAGAGCTGACTGACCAAGAAATATTCAGACTGAAAAAACTGATTATTAAAGTCAGAAAACAACTCAGTTTTTAATGATGGTGAATGTAGGGATTTTATTCTTATTTATTTCATTGATTGTTTTTAGTCTTGTTCTTAACATCTCCATCATTATGAATGTTTTTAAAGTGGGCAGTCTGAATGTCAATGGTGCCAGAGAAATAAGAAAGAGAGCAGTAGTGTTTGAAACGGCTAAAATGAAACATATTGATGTTCTGTTTCTACAAGAAACTCACAGTGATGTTGGAAACGAGGCAGACTGGAGCAGAGAATGGGAAGGAGAACTGATTTTAAGCCATAACACCACCCTCAGTGGAGGAGTGGGCTTCCTGTTCTCCAGAGGTTTTACTCCAACCTCTCTGGAGGTCAGGCATGTTGTGGAGGGGAGGTGTCTTTTAGTCAGAGCTCGTTTTGAACATTTTAATGTGGTTTTTATCAACATTTATGCTCCAAACAACGGTGCAGAGAGGAAACACTTCTTTGAAAATATGAATGATATTTTAAACAGCTGTGGCCCGGAGGATTATTTATTTGTGGGTGGGGATTTTAATTGTACTGAAAATGAGATTTTAGATCGCAACCATGCAGAGCCTCATCCAGTATCCCAGCATGCCTTGAGGCAGCTGGTCTCCTCCCATGGCCTGGTGGACGTGTGGAGAAGGATGCACACAGGCTGCAGACAGTACACATGGTCCCACGTTAGAGAAAACAGAATCTCTTTGGCCAGACTTGATCGTTTTTATGTTTTTAAGCACAGAGTCAGTGTTGTTAAAATGTGTAAGATTTTACCAGTTGGTTTTACTGATCATTCTTTGGTTTTATGTAATGTTTTTATCAGAAACATTTTACCCAAAAGTGC
Source organism: Dicentrarchus labrax (assembly GCF_905237075.1). Lineage (NCBI taxonomy): Eukaryota > Metazoa > Chordata > Actinopteri > Moronidae > Dicentrarchus > Dicentrarchus labrax. Next base: position 1,676,435 of record NW_026136704.1, read on the forward strand.
CTATTGGCATTTTAACTCTGTTTTAACTGTTGATAAATCTTTCAAGGAGGCTTTAAGTTATTTTTGGAATGATTTTAAACAGAAAAAAACCGAGTTTGTCAGTCTGAGGCAGTGGTGGGACCATGGGAAGATTCAAATTAAACTTTTATGTCAGCAGCACACGCTCAATGTCACACGCGACATCACCAGATCTATCAGAGATCTGGAGACTGATATTGTGGATCTCGAGTGTACAAGTGAGTCCACAGGAAATCGAGGATATATTGAAATCCTCAAGACTAAAAAGATGGCTTTAGCCAACCTGCTGGACACTAAAGTACAGGGTGCGCTGGTCCGGTCCCGGGTTCAAAACATCACGGAGATGGATGCTCCATCGAGTTTCTTCTTTGGGCTTGAGAAGAAACAAGGGCAGAGGAGACAAATTCACTCTCTGCTCTCTGAGACAGGGAAAGAGCTGACAGAGCCAGGCCTGATAAGGAAAAGAGCTGTGGAGTTTTACGCCTCATTGTTTGAGAGTGAGTTCAAGGAGAACGAGGAACTGATGGAGGAGGTCTGTGGTGGACTTCCTCAGGTGTCTAGAGAGGCTAACCAGCAGCTCGACAGCCCACTGACTCCACAAGAGCTCTACGCGGCACTGCAGAGCATGCAGGGACGAAAGGCTCCAGGCATCGACGGCCTCACTGTAGAGTTCTACAAAGCCTTCTGGGACATCTTGGCCCATGACCTCATAGATGTTTTTAATGAGAGCCTGGTGTCTGGGTCAATGCCACTCTCATGTCGGAGAGCCGTAATTACCCTCTTGCCCAAGAAAGGTAATTTGCAAGAAATCAGAAACTGGCGTCCTGTCTCTCTCCTCTGCACTGACTACAAAATACTGTCCAAAGTCCTGGCCAATAGGCTGAAAGGAACCATGGAGCAGATTCTCCACCGGGACCAGACGTACTGTGTGCCCGGCAGGTCTATGGTAGATAATATCTACCTCATTCGGGATGTTTTGGAGGTCTCCAGTTCATTAGGCATAAACACTGGATTGATCTCATTAGATCAAGAAAAGGCTTTTGACCGCGTTGAACACGACTTCCTTTGGAAGGTCATGGAGAGGTTTGGGTTCAGCGCTGGTCTCATAGCCAAGATCAAGGTGTTGTACAGTGACATTGAGAGTGTGCTAAAGTTTAATGGTGGCTTGTGTGCTCCTTTTTAGAGTGCATAGAGGCGTCCGACAGGGCTGTGCCCTGTCTGGGATGCTCTATGCACTCTCCCTGGAACCCCTCCTACAAAAGATAAGATCATCTGTTCGAGGCCTGTTTTTACCTGGTTTTAACAGTAGTGTTGTTTTATCTGCTTATGCTGACGATGTCGTTGTTTTTATCAAAGATCAACAGGATGTGTGTGTTTTAAATTCTGTAATCGAGAAGTTTTCTGTTGTGTCGGCTGCGAGGGTGAACTGGAGGAAGAGCGAGGCTCTTGCTGTTGGTGAATGGCGGGAGGGCCTCCCTGTTCTCCCTCAAAGCCTGATATGGAGAAGAGAAGGCTTAAAGTATCTCGGTATTTATCTTGGGAACAGCGACATTGGAAAAAAAAAAACTGGGAAAACATTTTAGAAACAGTAGATAACAAACTGGCTAAGTGGAGGTGGCTTCACCCACAAATATCTTTTAGAGGGAGGGTCCTAATTTTAAACAATCTGGTGGCCTCCATGTTATGGCACCGGTTAGCTTGTCTGGACCCTCCAACAGGTCTCATTGCCCAGATCCAGGTGAAGATTGTCAATTTCTTCTGGAACAAATTGCACTGGATACCACAGTCTGTATTGTTTTTATCCAGAGATGAGGGGGGCCAGGGCCTGGTCCACCTGGCTAGCAGGACAGCCACCTTCAGGCTCCAGTTCATTCAAAAGTATCTGACTGGACCTGAAGATCTGGTGTGGAGAGACGTGGCCAGCTGCATACTCAGGCGTGTCAATAACCTGGGGCTGGATGCTGCTCTGTTTTTAACTGATTTTAAATTCTTAAAGTTAGGTGGGTTGCCTCCTTTTTATCAGGGTGTTTTTAAATCCTGGGGGCTTTTTAAATGTAAAAGAAGTGAGAAGTGTAACTCTCTGCACTGGTTATTAAAGGAGCCTATAATCTGTGGTGCAAAGATGGACGTGTGCTGCAGCACCGTGCCTGGGCTGATGGGGGTGCTGTGCAGCTCAAGAGTTGTCTGCCTCAAACAACTGATAGATGCAGCAGGACCAGAGCTCACAGATGTCCACTCTCTGGGCTCTGTGCTGGGGGTGCGTTCTGTCCGGCTGATGCAGA
>NW_026136704.1:1686234-1701234 GCF_905237075.1 Dicentrarchus labrax
CCGCCCACATCCAGATGGACACGCCCACCGGGGGGGGGCGGGGGGGGCGGAGCCCCAACGGATGGACGGACACCTAGAACTGTGGACCAGAGAGAGAACAGAGGGTTAATTAAAAAGACAGGAAGTCTTCATCACTAACACCGTCCTCCTCTTCCTCCTCCTCCCTTTCTCCCTCTTCTTCATCTTCCTCCTCCTCCCTCCTGCTCCCTTTTCCCCTCTGCAGCAGCACCCGTCTGTCCGTCTCAGTGACTTTCAGACTCTTCATAGACGAGAGCGGCTCATTAGGTCAGGCCCCGCCCACTTTAGGGTGAAACCTCTAATCTGATTGGCTGTAAATTCATAAAATAATAACACTGTATTGATTTTATCTATCAGGATCTTAAATCATCTGCAGTCACAAACAATGCTGCTGTGTTGTTGTGGTTGTAAATAAGATGAGTGAATTATTAAGGTTCAAATCCCCTCTGCTCCACACTGTCACACCAAACTCCATTCAAAAAACGTCTGTTTTAAGGAAGTAAAACCTTTATTTCCACCATCAGTGAGACTCTGATTCTCTTCAATCTACAGACACAATCTGCTCACATTGACTCAGTAACATCATTAACTAACCTTGGATGAGTTGGACACAGACTACTGTGTTGTATTAACAACGAGGAGGTGACACAGACACACTCACTGACTGTCTGTCATTAACTAACCTGTGAGGAAGAGTTGGACACAGACACACTCACTGACTGTCTGTCATTAACTAGGGTTGGTTAGAGCAGAAGTAGGCGTGGTCGTTCAGAAGCTGCTCTCGTCTGTGAACCAGTGAATGTCACTAAGAGGAGGTGGACCGACCCTCCTTCTGTCTTTAACAGAGTTCCCACTCGTCCTGGAAGACCTGGACATTTACAGACCAGTTCTCATGGAAACACCTGGAAATGTTTTCAAATTAGCAAAAATCCTGAAATAATCTAAATTGTCGTGTAAAACAGTGGGAACCCTGTTAATGAGTCGTAAAAGTCTAAAAACGTTTCAAATCTACAGAAGCTCAATGATTAATTATGATTATGAATCTGAGACACAGGAATCATAATAAAGAGATAGAAACAGCTCAAAATAAACTTCACTTAAAGCTGCAGTTGGTAACTTCTGTCATATCTGCTGTCAGTCGTACATGAGACAGATAACCCGTCAATCAATCAATCAATCAATCAATCATTATTTATTGAGACAAAAAAGGAGAGGAAGTTAGCATAGCCCTCATCAACCAAACTCCATTTAGAAAATAAGCATTTTGAAAGCTGTTTGTTCAGACTGATAGTCTGAATTCAGACTTTTTAAAAACCTGCATCATGATGTCGTTATTTCAGCATCGTATTGATCGTTTATTGGCAATAAATTCCAGAAACAGCTGATTATTGTGGCTCAAACTGCTGCAGTGACACGGATTAAAGGATCAATATATTCACCTTGTGTTACTGGTGTCTTTGAGAAGGAGAGAAACGTTGAGGACCGGGTTATCTGGGGATCTCTGGGGATCTCTGGGTTATCTGGGGATCTCTGGGGATCTCTGGGTTATCTGGGGATCTCTGGGTTATCTGGGGATCTCTGGGGTTATCTGGGGTTCTCTGGGTTATCTGGGGATCTCTGGGTTATCTGGGGTTCTCTGGGGATCTCTGGGGTTCTCTGGGTTATCTGGGGATCTCTGGGGTTCTCTGGGGATCTCTGGGGTTATCTGGGTTATCTGGGGATCTCTGGGTTATCTGGGGATCTCTGGGGATCTGTGGGGTTCTCTGGGGATCTCTGGGTTATCTGGGGATCTCTGGGGTTCTCTGGGTTATCTGGGGATCTCTGGGGTTCTCTGGGGATCTCTGGGGTTCTCTGGGTTATCTGGGGATCTCTGGGGTTCTCTGGGTTATCTGGGGTTCTCTGGGTTCTCTGGGGATCTCTGGGTTCTCTGGGGATCTCTGGGGATCTCTGGGTTCTCTGGGGATCTCTGGGGTTCTCTGGGTTCTCTGCAGCACACAGATGTGTTGTATGTGTTGCAGTAACGTGCCGTTGTGTTTTACTGCAGCGAGCTGTTGGTTAGTGATGATTTAGAGACTTTTAGGATTCGGAAGGATTCGGCTCCATGGAGACTTTACGGTGATGGATCGGTTCGGTCCAGCTGCTGGCGTCCGTCTGTCCGTCCTCTCTGTTCCTTTATCCAGTTTGGTTGCTTCTTCTGTCACTCTGTACTCATCTTCCTCCTCCTTCTGTTCTCTCGTCTTATTTTGGCGGTGTCCGGGGGTGGTTTTAATGTGTCGGTGAACTTCCTGTGCCGCTGCTGTGTGACGGCGTTTTGAGTCCAGCTCTCGGTTCCCGTTCTTATTATTAAAGTGTAATGTCACTAAATAAAAAAAGCCTTGTATATGTTTGTATTAGTTAACTAATGAACGCTAATCATCTTCCTCGTCCTCCTCATCCTCACTAACTGTAGCCTGTGTTCAGATGTTTGGGGTCATTCCAGCCGCCGGCGGAGCTTCAGTCTGTCTGCCTTAATGTCGATCAGTCGCTCCGTTTGATTCATTGTAAAGTTTCTTTTTTAAAGTGCACTGTACTCGAATGTTTTTTCACTCTTATGTGACCAAAGCTTCCATTTCGGTTCAAGATGGAGACGAAACCCAAAATCCACCACGAGAAGATTAAAACAGATGATTATGAAATCCACAACATTTTAGTTGTTTAAACTTCAGCCGGTCTGTAATCCACCCTGGTCATACTGAGACTGAATAAAACTTTACGGACACTTTTCTTACAATGCTCTGTGTCAGCGCTTTACTGCCGGGGGGGGGGGCGGGGGACTCTGGGGGACGGGTACAGGGTTCACGTCATCCACATTTCCAGATCTTCACTTCCTGCCACTGTACTAACGAACCAGAATATCCGGATACTACCAACTGACACTTCAGTTGTTATTGTTAACTAGCTGGTTAATAAGATGGATCGTCAGCACAACTTGTTTTATTGTTAATTATTATAGTTTCTCATTCTCACTGGAACAAGTTGCCTTTTAATGAATTCTATCATTTCTTAATCAACTGTTTTTGCAGTTTTGACTTTGTCCCGTATTTTCTGTACAAACCTCTCAACCATCCTCACATGAAGACGTCTGTCTCCACTTCCTGTCCAGTCTGTGCAGTACTGATGAGGTTGGTGCCGCGGTATCGAGGTCCCGCCCCTACACTCCAACCAACCAACCAGAGAACGTGTTTGGCTGTTAGTATTAAATGAATGTAGTTACACTGATAACTCTTTGAATGAACTTAAAGAAATGAGTATTTGATCCACAGATCAGCTTCAGTCACTCGTGTTAAATGAATGAAATAAACCCCGTTGGACCATTTGGTCCTGTGGAGGTACTTCCTGTGGTAGAGTCGTTGTCAGAAGGTACGCCGCCACTTAAACACCTGAACTGACTTTATATCTGTGGATGGTTCTTCTGAAGCTCCCAAACAGTCGTACAATGAAAGAATCTGTTATATTGTGGATGCTCTTCGTCGTCTCAACCATCCAACCTGATAAAACCTTTAAAATTAATGTTCTCTGATGTCAGAAGAGCAAAAGTACAAAATATGAGAACAAATCACAGATCCAGACAGAAATAATAGAGTGTGTTTGTACAGGCCCAGTGATCAGTGCGTTGGTAGAGGAACGCTTTATAGTAATAATTCAGATGGTTTAATCCTGCAGGTCCAAGCCCAGACGTACAGAGAGTCAGTGAGTGAGCACACAACTTCTACACTTATATACAACACACACAGATATATTCAATCTGAGTGATTGATGAAGGTGATGAAGATGGAGCTCTGTATGTGGGGGGGTCACGCCGTGTCTCAGCAGTTCACTGAATGTTATATTTAATATATAAGTGGTACACATATATCCGTCTGTATGGACATAAAGTTCAAAGAAGAATCAATGTTCAGCTGGGAGTTATGGACCGTTGAATCAACCAACAGGTGGCAGCACAGAACCCGCTCAGGACTCTTCTTCTGTGGTGTGAATGTGTGCAGCTGCGTCAAGCTCACAGACGGAAACAGGAAGTTGTCAGGCAAATCAGTTGTGTCATAGTTGTCAAAATAAAATCAGCTCAAGCTCCATTTCTTTTGAAGTTCTTATATTATTTATTATTTACTATACATTATTTTATATATACCATGTATTTATTATATATGATTTATTACATATTATTTATTATATGTATATTATATATGATTTATTACATATTATTTATTATATGTATATCATATGTATTATATATTATTTATTATATGTATACTGTATATACAGTATATTGTATGCTGTACTTGTTTTATATTTGATTCTACTCATATTAAAGAGTCGACTATAAAGGGTTATATTTAATTTAGATTAACTCAGTACCAAACATGGTTTTAATTAATAATATTGATGGTAAACTGTTGCCTTTATGTTATTGACTCCAGTCCAGGTCTGGATAAAGATTATTGAAATAATAACTCAGTTATTATTGTGTTTAGAGGAGAAACAGGTCGTGGTGAGAATACTGGTGCAGTTTGAGGCTTTTATTGTGAAGGCGTTGGCCGGAAGCCGCTCTCAGTGCTCACAGAGTGATGAAGCCCAGCAGCAGCGGTTGAAAGCTGTTCACAGGATCCGCACTTTGACTTAAAATGAGCTCCATCGGGACCGGGGTGAGTGTGTTTGCGCTTCTTTCAGTTGGAGCTTCACTTTTAATGTTCTCTCACTCATTCTGTGTCACAGTTTATTCCACAGAGCTCACAAATAACCCGCTTTTACTCTGAAAATCACTCACAATAACCTGTAGCATGCTAGCTAGCTAGGTAGCGCGTTAGCCTGCTGAGTCACAACGAGGCCTGTTAGCCGAAGCTAAAGTGAAATTGAAAGTATACAGAGCCGAAAGGTTTAGCTTTAATTTAAATTCAGTTTGTTGTGAACATTAAAGCTTACAGAAATGAAATAAACGCGGACTGCAGCGTCGTTACAGAATCAGTCGCTTCCTTTATATAAATTAGTGACATTGACTGTGAGCAGCCGGTGCTAGCGGTTAGCTCCGGTACATACCAAACTTCCTTTAGAAAACTACAGATTTAAGCTTTCTGGCGTGTTAGCCCAAGTTTGATCCATGTAGAAGATAATTTAACATTTTTTATGAACTTTATGAAGTGTTTTAATCAAAACGGGCCTCATCTGATTCTCCAAAGAGCTTTAATTTACATAAAATGAACGTTAGTGATGTGAGGTTTACAGACAGTGAATGCAACTGCAGGGAGGTGAATTTTAATTAGAGCTCATTATGAAACAATTAATATACTGCATTTAACCTTTAATATACTGTATTTAACCTTTTAATATACTGTATTTAACCTTTAATACACTGCATTTAACCTTTAATATACTGCATTTAACCTTTAATATACTGCATTTAACCTTTAATATACTGCATTTAACCTTTAATACACTGTATTTAACCTTTAATACACTGCATTTAACCTTTAATATACTGCATCTAACCTTTAATATACTGCATTTAACCTTTAATACACTGCATTTAACCTTTAATATACTGCATTTAACCTTTAATATACTGCATTTAACCTTTAATACACTGCATTTAACCTTTAATATACTGCATTTAACCTTTAATACACTGCATTTAACCTTTAATATACTGCATTTAACCTTTAATATACTGCATTTAACCTTTAATACACTGCATTTAACCTTTAATACACTAAATTAACTGTTTAACCTTTAATACACTGCATTTAACCTTTAATAGCTGCAGTTAACCTTTAATAGCTGCAGTTAACCTTTAATACACTGCAGTTAACCTTTAATAGCTGCAGTTAATCTTTAATAGCTGCAGTTAATTAAACTGTACCTGAGTGACTCTGACTCTCTCTGTATGATCCGCAGTACGACCTGTCGGCCTCCACCTTCTCTCCGGATGGCCGAGTGTTTCAGGTGGAATACGCCATGAAGGCTGTAGAGAACAGCAGGTCAGCAGCTCCATTTCATCCAGACTGAACCTGAACGTAGCACGGCATCAGACTGTGTCTAACTCTTTCTGTGTCTAATCTGTGTCTGTCTGTCTGTCTGTCTGTCTGTCTGTGTGTGTGTGTGTGTGTCTGTGTGTGTGTGTGTCTGTGTGTGTGTCTGTGTGTGTGTGTGTGTGTGTGTGTGTGTGTGTGTACAGTACGGCCATTGCGATCCGCTGTAAGGACGGCGTCGTGTTCGGGGTGGAGAAGCTGGTTCTGTCCAAACTGTACGAGCAGGGCTCCAACAAACGCATCTTCAACATCGACAGACACGTCGGCATGGTAACCACACACACATACACACACTCAGACAGCAGGCAGTTTTGAACCGATCGGCTGTATTGATCCGATGTGATCCCTGCTCACTGACTCTGTGGGACTCAATCACTGCAAGAGCAACACAAGTCATTGTAAGAGTGATCAATGTCTGATCAATGCCTGTAGAGAGGACAGAATTAAAGAATTCATTCAGTAACTGAAGCAGCAAACCCTGTTGGGGGGGGAGACTGTCAATCACATATTGGATTGTGCTCTGTTTTATCTAACAGGGTTCAGAATACTGTAAGAACATTATCCATCTGCCTCTGATACCCCCAACTCTGTTCTCTCTCTCTCTCTCTCTCTCTCTCTGTCTCTCTCTGTCTCTCTCTGTCTCTCTCTCTGTCTGTCTGTCTCTCTGTCTGTCTCTCTGTCTGTCTCTCTCTCTCTCTCTGTGTCTCTCTCTCTCTCTCTCTCTCTCTCTCTCTCTCTCTCTCTCTCTCTCTCTCTCTCCTCTCTCTGTCTCTCTCTCCTCTCTCTCTCTCTCTGTCTGTCTCTCTGTCTCTCTCTGTCTCTGTCTCTCTCTCTGTCTCTCTCTCTCTCTGTCTCTCTCTCTCTCTCTGTCTCTCTCTCTGTCTGTCTCTCTCTCCAGGCGGTAGCCGGCCTGTTGGCTGATGCTCGCTCTCTCGCTGATGTTGCCAGAGAAGAAGCCTCCAGTTTCAGATCGAACTACGGACACGACATCCCCCTAAAGGTTAGTCCTGATCCTGAAACTGGTTCTGAAACTGGTTCTGGTCCTGAACCTGGTCCTGAACCTTGGAAACGTCTCTCAGGACTCACAGGAACTGTGTGTGATGTGTGCGATGCTAAGCTAACAGTGTTTCCTGTTGTCACAGCACCTGTCGGACAGAGTGGCCATGTACGTCCACGCCTACACACTGTACAGCGCCGTGCGGCCGTTCGGATGCAGGTGAGTCAATACAGCCATCAGCTATCAGCAGACTGATCAATACAGCCATCAGCTATCAGCAGACTGATCAATACAGCCATCAGCTATCAGCAGACTGATCAATACAGATATCAGCAGACTGATCAATAGATAATCAGGCAGCAGGTATGGATGATGAGTCTCTCAGGTTTCACTCATTGGACTGAACTTCTGTGATGTCACTTCCTCTTGGCTGTCTGACCAATCCCTGAGCTACAGACAGACAGACAGACAGACAGACAGAGACACAGACAGACAGAGACACACACACACACGCAGACACAGACAGACAGACAGACACGCAGACTAGGGCTGCTCGATTATGGAAAAAATCATAATCACGATTATTTGGGTCAAAATTGAAATCCCGATTATTCAAGCGATTATTTTTTTAAACTTCAGAAACATTCTGCATTTATTGGACATTTGTCAAAAACACTTTGCCAGGAAGTCCTCAGTTACACTTTCCTTTCCCCATAAACATTTGTAAGTCTCCTCGTTACCTGTCCAAACGAAAACAACGTGACAGGAGAAGACGGCAACTAGTGTCTTGACCACCGGCGCAAGTATAAATAGTTACGGCGCTCCCGTGACTTCACATTGTTGGGAACGGCGAGTATACCGAGCGCATGATGCACGGAAATACGCAGACTGTGGCTGCGTCCCAATTCAGGGGCTCAGCTTTTTTCTATACAACGTTGCACAACAGAAAATGAAAAAAAATCGTTTCCCTCCGATTTTATTAGTTTTGAGATCGTTTGGCCCCAAAATCGTAATCATGATCATATTTCGATTAATTGAGCAGCCTTAACGCAGACAGACACACACACACACACACACACACACACACTGAGCCCGTTAGAGGAATAAAGCTGATCTGTTGTTGATGTCCACAGTTTCATCCTCGGCTCGTACGATAAAGACGATGGTCCTCAGCTCTACATGGTCGACCCGTCCGGCATCTCATATGTGAGTCAGACACACTGTTACCATGGTGACACAGTGAGACAAAGCCTGCACAAATATCACAAACATGACCTGTTGTGTGTGTGTGTGTGTGTGTGTGTGTGTGTGTAGGGTTACTGGGGCTGTGCCATTGGAAAAGCAAAACAAGCCGCCAAGACAGAGATTGAAAAACTGCAGGTGAGTCTGAATGTTTCAATCAATCGATCAATCGATCAAAGGGCCAGCAGCTGTTTTGCTAATCAATCAATGGTTTTAGATAAAAGTTCCACTGTAAGATAAGAGATTCCTTTATTGATCCCCTTCGGAGAAATCCAGGAAAGACTTGTAAGGTTGTGAAGACGTTTCAAGATCAATGGATACAATCAATCAATAGTGATCATAATGATCAGCTGTGTGTGTGTGTGTGTTTCAGATGAAGGAGATGACGTGCAGGGAGCTGGTCAAAGAGGTCGCAAAAATGTGAGTCAGCTTCAACCAAACTTTATTGACACACGCCAAAGTCGCAAAATTGCGACAGGACGCGGTACTGAATCAAACAGCTGTTTTCTCCTAATAGAGTTATCTCTCATTCAAACTCCCCTCCACTAGTTGGCAGACATCCCGTACTTAGACCGTAGCTCAGAAAAACGTAATGCTGCAATGCAAAATGTTCGAGGAAGACCCGTCCAAACTTTTTTGTCAAAAGCGACTAGCGTCACATCTAGCGACTTTTACTGGTGTTATTGGAGACTTTTGTGGTGTTAGGAGACTGACGTGAAAGCACGTATCACTCTGCAGTTACTGTGCTCAACGAGCAGCGGGTGCTGCCGTGAGTCCCTCCCCCGTCCAAAAGCACTCACAGTCGGTCAGTCTCACAGTAGCCCCGCGCAGCAGTCCCAGCCTGCAGACAGAGCAGAGAGGAGACACACACCACTCCGCGTCCAGGCTGCAAATGAATCACGCATGCGCCGCCATTCTTGCCCTGGCATACAGAGCGGGGTGTAAAATAATTATGCAAATTAGGCGACTTTTAGGACAGCGAATAGCTACTGAGGAGTTGTTAGGTGAGAAATCGGAGATAGTGTGCCACGAAGCTATTTATGCTGAAGCGGTATTGCTGGATTTAGGAGTTATTGAGAGAAAATGGCATGCAAAAAGTTGACGCTTAGGGAAGTGATGGGTCTCCTATTCGCTGATCCTGATTCTGAAGGGGAAAATCTACCTTTGGGAGATGATGATCGGTCTATTAGCGAGCGTGCTAGTAGAAGTAGCGGGGTTGGTGAGAATAGCGCTGGGACCAGAGGTGTTAGCGTTCACTCTTTTTACAGCGCCGGTCACGGTGCGTCTGTGGGCGGGAGTGGTGCGTCTGTGAGACGCAGCAGTGTTCACCAAGCACAAAACACACACAAGTCTAACTCTTCTCCCAACACTAGTGGGGATAGCAGGGGGCGAAGTGTTCGTAGAAGGGCTGGTGGGTGTCGTAGAGGCAGCAGGGGGGGTCTGACTAGGGCTGAAAGTAGTGATGATGAGTCTTTCAACCCTTTGCAAAATGTAAGGGGGGGCAGGGGTACACGAAGTCGCAGTGTCCATAGGAGAGGTGGACGTGGTACAGGCAACAGGGGAAGGCAGAACAAGGCTGGAAATGATGATGATGATGGTGGCTGGGCTAACTGGAGAGATGAGGAAGTATATCAGGAATGGATAAAGTCCTTTGATGAGCAAGTTGGATATCGTGGTGACAGAGAGCTTAGCACTGATTCAAGGCCTATAGATTTTTTGTCCCTCTTTCTGACTGATGATTTCTGGAGTCACATTACAATGGAGACAAATCGGTATGCTCATCAGTATTTAGGCTCTCATGAACTAATGCCAAGTTCACGGTTTCATGAATGGTATGATGTCACTGTCCCTCAAATAAAAGCCTTCCTGTCACTCCATTTGAGCATGGGCCTGGTACATAAATCAGAGCTCAAGGATTATTGGGCAGAATTTTGGCCAACTTTTACACCAGGATTTGGGAAAGTGATGTCTAGGAACAGATTTGAAATTATCCTGTCTTTCTTCCACTTTGCCAATAATGAGGAGTATGTTGAGAGGGGCCAGCCAGGCTATGATAGACTGTTCAAGGTGCACCCAATAATTGACCTGATCATTCCACGCTTCTCAGCTGTCTATGGCCCACACAAACAACTGTCACTAGATGAAATGACCATAGCTTTCAAGGGAAAGTCCACCTTGAAAATGTATAATCCGAACAAACCGGACAAATATGGTTATAAGGCATTTGTTTTGAGTGAAGCCAAGTCAGGATACGTTCTGCAGTGGTCTTTGTACACTGGACAGCATGGTGATGAGGTCACTGATTTAGGTGCCACCCATGTTCTAGTTCGGCAGCTGATGGCCCAGCACATAGGGAAAGGGCATGAGTTGTACATGGATAGCTACTACACGTCACCAGCTGTAGCAACTGAGTTGGCAAATGATGAAACTGGTTTGTGTGGGACAGTCAGTAGCCAAAGGCGAGGTATGCCAAAGGCCCTGAGAAAGACCGAGTTGCCCTTGGCCAGAGGAGATGACCCAGTGTTCATGAGGCGTGGCAAAATGTTGGCGTGTGCGTGGCATGACGTAAAGCGTTTCCATTTGTTGTCCACTCTTCATGGGAACTCGTGTGTCTGGAAACAGATCAGGTCCAACATACAGACAGTGGGTTTAGGGATGTAAACAGACCTGTGTGTGTGGATAGGTACAATTCATTCATGGGGGGAGTAGACACTGCTGATCAGAGGATGAAAACCTACCTCTTTCCACATTGGTCAAAGAAATGGTACAATCGTATAGTGAACGCCATTCTGAGCATAAGTATGGTCAATGCCCATATCATTTACAGCAGCATGACTGCCGGTCCACACAAGCCACTGAAGGCCTTTGTGCAGGACATCATCACTGCTTTGCTTGAGGGCTTCGCCAAGAGAGGAAACAAAGTACGGGGAAGGCGTTCAGCAGAGGGGGGAGAAATGCCACAGAGGCTTACAGAACGCCACTGGCTCCGTGACACTGGCGATCGTCCAGACTGCATAGGTTGCTCCAATCGTACCCGTCCTAAAGGTCGTCATCAGACACAATACAGGTGCAATCAGTGTGGGGTAGGCCTGTGTGCTGTGCCATGTAATGAGAGGTTCCACACTCTGACAAACTATAAACAGTGTCATCTGGATAGATAGGCACACATTAGGCCTCTGTAGGCACAATAAAAAATAATAATCATAAACGCCTACTGTTTACATGAGTTTTGTGGTGTAGTAATAGTTCTAGTTTACGACTGTTGGCTTACAATTTACTTTTTTCCTTGTTCATTTGGTTTGGGACAACATAACAAATAGATGGAGGGGGGTGAATCTGATGAAATAAGTTCAACTCTCTTTCAAAATATCAGGTATTTCATGAAAATTACATAATCCAATATGGCCGCCGCCATATGACGTCATAATATGCAAATTAGATGGGGAAATTTACTCCCTAGATAAACTTTAGGTCATTCTCAATATTTGTCTCATTTACACTTTGTCTCTATCTCAAACCACTTTCAAGCCAGAGCCTTCTGAAATTTAGATGTCAAAATCTAGTATTTCTAAAAATAAAACCCGGCGCCTAAAGGGTTAACAGGATGTTGTTGTTGATGGTGTTGTTGGTGTTGTTTATTATTATTGTGAGGTCATATATTGTCTGTAACGACCCCCAGAAACGCTCTGCCGGCGTCAGAAGAGAGAAAGCGTTTGATTGGACACAGCATTAGTAAACGCCCCCGAGTGCAGGATGAGTCATCAAATACTTTTATTGATTATCAGGAAACTATAAAATACCTGAAACAGGACTTCCTGTCAGTGTTGGACAGAAACTGGAGGAAATAAAAACTGTGTGTGTGTTAGAGCCCGATCGATAAAGGATTTTTAAGGCCGATACCACAAATATTTGGTAATTTAAAAATCCGATATTCCGATATATCAGCGGATATATATTTAAAAAAGAAATTCCAGAAAAGCGTAACAAAACATAAACAGATTTCCCTAACATTAGTTATTTATGAGTCCTCACTAATATAATAGGATAATGCAGTTTAAAAATAAACTTGTTTTTATTGTCAGAACAGAAGAATCTATTAAAGTTCTGATAAATAAAATTTATAAAAATACAAAGTCCTTTGAACAAAAACACTAACAAAAAAAATCAAAGTTACAAGTATTAATAGACTTGGTAAGCTTCATAAATATAGCTTTGAACAAGACTGGAAAAAAACATCTTCTGTTAAGTTCTATAAGTTCTGATGAATAATAACAGCAAAATATAAACCATATACAGTATATGAGGTAGTGTACTGAATCAGTCAGTCCTCAATAGCTCCAGTCCAGCAGAGGCAGGTTGTACTTCAAGAGGCAAAGTTTCTCTGCATTCTCTCCTTTCAAAGAGCTTCGCCTATCCTCATAAATATTCCCTATGGTGCTCTTTTGCTCGACACAGAGGAAGGTGGACAGGAGAGGTACTGCCTTGCTAAAGCTGACAGTCTGGTGAAATGGTTGGTGTTGTGTTTCCTCCAATCATATGGATTTCCACTCTTTCTGCCAATGACAGGCTCTCTGAAGTACCGTTCTAGCTCTTCGATGATCCCCTCTGGTTCCACTGCCTCACTGGTGGAAGGAAGGAGCACAGTGTCGTAAAGCGGGTCTAAGAGACTGGGTACTTGGTCCTCTGTTCTCGGCCTTTTGGGATCGCTTTCCTCAGATGGAGTTTCAGTGGCAGAATCTGGTGGACTGGTCTCCATAGCCTCTTTCAACCAGGTTTTCACTTTTGTCAGCATTTCTGGTACCAAAGGACGCTCTTTGTATCGTGGGTCAAGGACACAGGCAAGCACCACCTCTTTAGAGTCCTTAACTTTTGCAAACCTTTTTTGCAAGCTATCCAGCATGGTTTTTCTCATGGTTTGAATACCCCTGGTGGTTGGTCCCTCTGACTCCAGTAAACGGCGTAACACTGCTGTGCATGGTAAAATGCAGGATGTGGATGAGTCTGCTCTACTGAATTCCAGTGTCACCTCCTCCAGCGGTCCAAGGGTCTCTGCCAGGTTCGATGCAATGGACCATTCCTCTGCTGACAGACATGAGAAATGTCCATGGTCGCTAGCATATGCAGTGATGGCTCTTTTTTGTTCGATCAACCTCACCAACATGTGTAGTGTAGAGTACTGCCTGTATGATAGAATGCTGTGGGACACCTAGCTCCTCCTGAATTTTAGACAGGCGTTGCAGTGCCGTAACAGAGTGGTTGAAGTGTGTAGCAATTTTCTTGAGCTTTGCCAGAATGTCCACCACCACTCTCTGGGAACTGAGGCCATCATTTATAACCAGGTGCTGTATGTGAGCACTGCAGCTCAGGTCTGGCATCTCAACAAGGCGCATGCCTTTCACCATATTTGCCCTACTGTCCCTGAGCACAAGCATGACCCGCTCCTTGTCAATTTCCCATTCCTGAAGCATGGACAGAAATGTCTCTCCAATGTACTGTCCTGTGTGGGACTGTGACAAGGATATAACATTCAAGACAAGTTGGACCTTTTTCCAATTCTTATCAATGAAATGAGCAGTCAAGCTCATGAGTGCTTCATTTGAACCTGACCAACAGTCAGTGGTAAAAGAAAATGCTGTTTCCTGCATTTTCAACTGACAGCAGTTTCTTTATTTTGCTGATGACTCCTGTATAAATCTCGTCCATCTTCTTTGTACGGAAAAATGTCTCTGTTTTTAACAGGTATCTGGGCTCTGCCGTAGCCACTACCCTTTAAACCCTGCACCCTCAACAACTGCAAAAGGCAGGATGTCGGTGGCTATCATCTCCATCAGGAGTTTGTCAATTTCTTCAGTTCTTGGATCATTTAGAGTCCATTTTGTGGTTTTCTCTAGCACTTGGTTTAGGGTTGACTGTGTCAATGATGTGGTTGGAACTTGAGGCTGTGCATCTTTTTGCGCCTTCTCGTAGATGTCTTTGTGTTTTGATTTAAGGTGTGCACACAAGTTGGATGTATTTTTAAATTTGAGGCTGCCAGATCCCTGGCTCACAGAGGCTGTACAGATGTTGCATGTGACTGTACCTGATGGGCCTTTTGTGAAATACTCCCATACTTGACTTCGGCCACCACTTACCATCTGTCAAAATATAAAGTTATCAAGCCAGGTGAGACATACAAAATAAAAACTAAATTATTGCTGCTACAGCCACAACTATTATAATTATTATTATTATTATTATTACTATTACTAGTGCAGTGCCCGTAGGAAGTATGTATTGATATAGAAAAGTGGGAGGTTAAGTAGCTTTTTCATGGATGGCCAAATGAGGTTGTGTTTGAAGGTGGGACGTCAGGGACATTTAGGTTTGTTGTGAAATGTGTAGATTTATAACTATTGTGTTTTCATGTAATTTGGCTTTTAGCAAGGCCAATTCTCCGCACCCTCCTCTGTGTGAAAGACTCAGATGCAGCGAGGGGGGAAATTTCACTCTGTCCCTGATCCTCCTCTGGAGGTAGTATCAGGGACGGAGCGAGGGCGTGTCAGTCAGACAGTCTGATAACTGCACAGGTCTCTCACTCAACTTAATACAGAGAAATGTCCCACAAAGCAACGTTACAGGACCAAACAACAGTAACGTAGTAACTGTAACTGTCTTTGGAAACTTATATGAGGAAAAAAAATA
>NW_026136704.1:1706234-1846234 GCF_905237075.1 Dicentrarchus labrax
GTGACGAACCATGTGAACCGGTGTAATTGTTCAGATTTAAATTACCTGAAGCTTGTACGATAATATATCCCATAATCTAACGGTCTGTACAGTGTATTGCGTTCTTTAACCGCCTCATCGATAAACAAGGTGATATTAAATGGAGGATTTTTGAATGGAGTTTGGTGTACAGATCTCCGGCACGTATCGGGGGCGGACTTCCTGTACAGACGAGGAAGCCCGCTCAGCCAATAGCAACGCGCCGCTGCTGGGAACAAAACGCGCGAAGCCAATCGCGTTCTCCAACGGCGGTTTTTTCTTTCACACTCGCCTCTGATTGGACAACTACCCAGCTGATGTCGTCATTTCCCTCGTGGCGCCGCGTTCGTATCGACCAATAGCGGCGCGAGACGCGGTGTGTCCTATTAAAATGGAGGATTCGCTCGACCAATCGGATTCCCGCGCCGCGACCACAGCTGTCAGCTCAGCCAATCGCGTGTCGGGAAACAGAGCTCGAGGCTCAACAGCTTGTTGTTCGTGTATCGCTTTGCAGCGCGAGCGCAGGGGAAGCAGCAGCCGCCAATGTGAGTACCGATCCACAATCTGCCCCGAACCGAACCGAACCCACCGGGTACAATCCGCGGCGGTCCGGGGGCAGAGAGCCGGGCGGAGGCGGGGGCAGAGGCCGGGAGGGTTGCAGTGGTTGGCCGCTGTACAGGAGGCTGCTTCGGCTTTGAATGGCTGGTTCTGTGTTCGGGAGGAGAACTGTGGAAGAACCTCTTTATACGGGAAGAACCCACTTTATGATCCGCTCAGTGTCACTCATCCTCCGGCTGTTGGGTCCGAACTTCCTCGGAACGGGAGCTAATGCTAATGCTAATGCTAACGTTGTTATCAGACGCTTTAAATCGACACAAACTAGCTAGCTAGTTGATTTAGCCCGTTAGCTAACAGTAGCCCGGCTCCTCCCGCCGTAAACAACCCGGGGTCCGGACTTTACTCCTCCCGGGGCTCCGGTAGGTTTCCCCGGGCGGTCCTCCGGCTGCTGGCCGCGAGCAGGCGGTTGTTTTTTGGAGGAGGGGAGGGGGGGGGGCAGGGAGGTAAAGTTAGCCGAGCTAGCGGAGCTGACATGGCGAGCTGTGATGGCGACAGTGGAGCTGGGAGCGGAGCGGGAAGGAGCTGCTCCCCGGCCGCGCGGCGTCCTCTCCCCGCAGACAGACAGCCGGCGGTCCGCCGAACCTGCTGCCTCCGGCTCCGCTGGAGGAACCGTCGGTAGCGGGTGGGTGAGGGCTGCTTGTGCCACATATTAGATCTGATCCGGGGAGGGGGGGGGGAGGGAGGGAGGGGGGGGCGAGCTAAAGAATGCCTGAGCTAACACAAGTCAGAGGCTAGTTGGTTAGCTTAGCATTGCTGGAGAAGCTCAGGACAGTCTGACTCCCTGTGTCCTCTGTTGATGAGTCCTGTCTGTGTCTTTCAGTGATCCAGGATCTATCGAGCTGGACTCCCTCAAATAACCGGAGAGATGAAGGTGAGTGAAGACCATGATCCAGAGTCTGAGAGACCGGCTCCAAACTGGGCTCTGATGGTCCTGGACTGGTGTGTTTCCAGTCTAAAGACTAATCTGTGTCCAGTTTGTCTGGTGTCTCTTTACACCACGTCTACCACTGCTGCTCTCACGGTTCCCACAACACATTCACTCTTTATAGTCTGACCTTACAGTTTGTTCTACAGTCCACAGCAGAAACACCAGTGGGGTCAACTTATTATGTCCCACAAGGTGTCCCTTATTGGTCCCTTATTGGTCCCTTATTGGTCCCTTATTGGTCCCTTATTGGTCCATTATTGGTCCCTTATTGGTCCCTTATTGGTCCCTTATTGGTCCGTTATTGGTCCCTTATTGGTCCGTTATTGGTCCGTTATTGGTCCATTATTGGTCCCTTATTGGTGCATTATTGGTCCCTTATTGGTCCCTTATTGGTCCCTTATTGGTCCGTTATTGGTCCCTTATTGGTCCGTTATTGGTCCCTTATTGGTCCCTTATTGGTCCCTTATTGGTCCCTTATTGGTCCCTTATTGGTCCATTATTGGTCCCTTATTGGTCCCTTATTGGTCCATTAATTCCTGATAACGACGTTAACCCGCCCAAACTATGATCACTAACTAAAGAAACAAATCATTATTTTATATTTTCATGTGTTTTTTCAATCAAAGTTTTTTACAAGCCATAACTCTGTTTCCATGGTAACGCCTGAGGGTCTGACTAATACCTGGGAGAATCATTCCCATCCCATAATGTTCTACTGAAGTAGACACATTTAGGAGACTCCTGTAAGTGTAATGCAGTGTGATATAAAAATATCTGTAGGTATGTTTCATTAGTGTCTACAGCAGGTTCTCTTCAGTAACAGACAAACACTGGATCAGATACAGACATTGTTCTCTCTGGGCCACCGTAGTTTCACCCACAGGTCACCGCCCGTTGTAGCTGTTTACTGGGAAACTTTGCTGTCAGATGCCACTAAATGAGAACAGGCTGTGAAATGTATAGAAAGTATTCAGATTTTATAGAAAAAAAACATCTAACATTGACGTATAAATCGTTATTATATAGATATATTTATTCCCTCTGTTGAACTGCTGCAAGTCTCCACTTAGGGACCCAAACAAAGATGGCGGCTGCTCATGAAAGCCTGATACTTATCTGGTTGTCATATTAGTTTGTGTCAAGGTTCATTCACAGTCCAGCAGAGGGTTTGACCCTCGACCCCCTTACTGGTGTTTCTGTTGGATCCAGTTATTAGTAGAAAGTCTTCAGAGTAACAGTGATGATCAGATTGAGCTAGAGGTGGGCGATATATATCGTTTGCGATAATATCGTCGTTGTTGTTTTCACGATGTGCAAATTTCCATTATCGAGTATTTAAATTACTGAAACGCCCGTGGAAACTCCTCACATCCATTAATACACGGAGCAGCAGCGCTCTCTACAGCATGGCAGGATTCAGTCACACAACTAGTGGGCCGACGTGATCACATGATGTGATCACGTGACCTCTCGCTAGCATCCTCCTTGCAACAGTTTAGCAGCGCGTTGTGATGGTAGAGAGAAAATGCAAACACCTCCAGTCCCTGAAGCTACCGGTACTTCAGATGATTTAGTGCCGAGACGTGGGTCTACCTCTCTGGCATGGGAATGGTTTAGTTTCAAAAAGACTTTTTTAGCGCTCAGAGCGCTTCAAGTTGAAATCTGTTCAACCTTTGACCCCGCTGGGCGCTCGGAAAATGAGTTTTTGAGCTCTCTGCGCTAAAAGCGCGTTTGGTGGACACAAGCCCGAACGCAGACAATTCCAATCACATTTAAAGATATCGACTGATTATCGTTATCGCCAAAATCCCAAAAAATAACGAGATATTATTTTTTGCCCATATCGCCCACCCCTATATTGAGGTAGAAACTGGAACAGCTAAGAGACAGCGTTCCTACAGGGTTCCTACAGGGTTCAGTGCAGGGTTCCTACAGGGTTCAGTGCAGGGTTCCTACAGGGTTCAGTGCAGGGAGCGTACAGGGTTTAGTGCAGGGTTCCTACAGGGTTCAGTACAGGGTTCCTGCAGGGTTCCTACAGGGTTCAGTGCAGGGAGCGTACAGGGTTCAGTGCAGGGTTCCTACAGGGTTCAGTGCAGGGTTCCTGCAGGGTTCGTGCAGGGTTCCTGCAGGGTTCGTGCAGGGTTCCTGCAGGGTTCAGTGCAGGGTTCCTACAGGGTTCCTAAGGGTTCAGTGCAGGGTTCCTACAGGGTTCAGTGCAGGGTTCCTGCAGGGTTCCTGAGGGTTCCTACAGGGTTCAGTGCAGGGTTCCTGCAGGGTTCGGCAGGGTTCCTGCAGGGTTCGTGGGGTTCCTGCAGGGTTCAGTGCAGGGTTCCTACAGGGTTCCTACAGGGTTCAGTGCAGGGTTCCTACAGGGTTCAGTGCAGGGTTCCTGCAGGGTTCCTGCAGGGTTCCTACAGGGTTCCTACAGGGTTCAGTGCAGGGTTCAGTGCAGGGTTCCTCAGGGTTCAGTGCAGGGTTCAGTGCAGGGTTCAGTGCAGGGTTCCTCGGGTTCCTGCGGGTTCGTGCGGGTTCAGTGCAGGGTTCAGTGCGGGTTCCTACAGGGTTCCTGCAGGGTTCGTACAGGGTTCAGTGCAGGGAGCGTACAGGGTTTAGTGCAGGGTTCCTACAGGGTTCAGTACAGGGTTCCTGCAGGGTTCCTACAGGGTTCAGTGCAGGGAGCGTACAGGGTTCAGTGCAGGGTTCCTACAGGGTTCAGTGCAGGGTTCCTGCAGGGTTCGGCAGGGTTCCTGCAGGGTTTGCAGGGTTCCTGCAGGGTTCAGTGCGGGTTCCTACAGGGTTCCTACAGGGTTCAGTGCAGGGTTCCTACAGGGTTCGTGCGGGTTCCTGAGGGTTCCGGGGTTCCTACAGGGTTCAGTGCAGGGTTCCTGCAGGGTTCGGCAGGGTTCCTGCAGGGTTCGTGCAGGGTTCCTGCAGGGTTCAGTGCAGGGTTCCTACAGGGTTCCTACAGGGTTCAGTGCAGGGTTCCTACAGGGTTCAGTGCAGGGTTCCTGCAGGGTTCCTGCAGGGTTCCTACAGGGTTCCTACAGGGTTCCTACAGGGTTCAGTGCAGGGTTCAGTGCAGGGTTCCTACAGGGTTCAGTGCAGGGTTCAGTGCAGGGTTCAGTGCAGGGTTCCTACAGGGTTCCTGCAGGGTTCAGTGCAGGGTTCAGTGCAGGGTTCAGTGCAGGGTTCCCAGGGTTCTGCAGGGTTCAGTACAGGGTTCAGTGCAGGGTTCCTACAGGGTTCAGTACAGGGTTCAGTGCAGGGTTCCTACAGGGTTCAGTACAGGGTTCAGTGCAGGGTTCAGTGCAGGGTTCAGTGCAGGGTTCAGTCTTCAGAGTTTGGAAAGTGCTTCTGGTTCTTACTGCGACAGTTAATGCACTGAAATACCTTCATATTGTTAATATCTAATAACAGTCATAATGCTCCACTGTGATCAGAATTAAAGTGTTAATCAAACTAGCTACGGGTCAGGGTTACTCTGTGACACTGACATTAACTGAATCAATCTGAAATCACTCAGGTGGAGCTTCTTATCAAACAGGCCAGATGTTTAAATGTGGATTCATTCTTGAGACCCACAGCTCCCCTGCTGTGTGCTGCAGTGCATGCTGGGAGTGACGGTACGTGTGTGTGTGTGTGTGTGTGTGTGTGTGTGTGTGTGTGTGTGTGTGTGTGTGTGTGTGTGTGTGTGTGTTTTTCAGGCAGCGGACGAGCCTGCCTACCTGACAGTGGGGACGGATGTCAGCGCCAAGTACAGAGGAGCCTTCTGCGAGGCCAAGATCAAGACTGTGAAGCGCATGGTGAAGGTCAAGGTAAGACCTGGGGGGACGCGGTTCACCTGCAGACAGGAAGTCCAGGTTCCCTCATAGAGGACAAACCATCAACTCGTTTCTCTGCTGATTAAACGGTTTGTGAAAAGAGCCAGTCCAGGAGTTCAGAAAGACCTGATGTCCACATCTGTCCTCTGTTATCCAAATATTCATCTCAATATGATTCAAAGTCTTCAAATGGCTCTAAAACACGCTGGAAGATCTTAATGTTCACAAACAACCTGTTTATTTTTAGAAACATACAATCAACACAGCGACAACATGTTAGCGATGTCAGCAATTCGGAACAAATACACAAACATTAAGTATATAAAGCTTTCAGTGTCCGATATACAGCTGATCAATAACATCGCTCTGTATGCTTCTGATGATCGGTGGTATTGGCTAACCCTCCCCCAGACTGAACACACTGGTAAAGCTTCAAATAATAATAATCTTGCGGTCCGGATTATATCAGGGTGGAGGGCTGAAAATGCCCCCGAGCCAGCAGTTCGGACCCTGCCCAGATTTACCTTCAGCTTTACCAACATCACGCAGTATTCTGTCCACACAGACAGACGTTGGTCGTAAGTACGAAGAAACAGAATATTACTATTGCTTCAGTCATCTTGGATTTTGCGGCCGGGGTTGGGGAGGTTGCTGGGGACGCTGTGATTGGCTGTCTGACCAATCCGGTGCCAGCAGTCCCAACAGCTGTTTATATGAACGCTGTTTTATTGGTTTGTTTACGACGAGTGGAGGCGGGGCGGTCGCTGCAGCTGCTGTTGTTGATGTTGTTGATTATGTTGTTGTTGTTGTTCCTGTGGTGTTAACGGCAGAGTAGAACACCAGTTCCCAACCTTTTCATTAAGGAACTCTTTTCATTTAATAAACTGACTCAGTGACACATTTAATGGATATTTTATGTTAAATTAAAACCGTCATATATATATATATATATATATATATATATATATATATATATATATTAGACCATCAGCCTGTGATAAACTGAAATATAACCCTGTGCTTGATCTCTGTGTCTCCAGGTCAATCTGAAGGGTGAAAGTACGTCCCAGGTGGTGCAGGACGACCAGGTTAAAGGACCACTGAGGGTAAGATGGTGATGATTCAATTCAATTTTATTTGTATAGCGCCAATTCATAACAGAAGTTATCTCAGGACACTTTTCAAATAGAGCAGGTCTAGACCGAACTCTTTAACATTAATTACAGAGACCCAACAGTACCACCA
This sequence comes from Dicentrarchus labrax, assembly GCF_905237075.1. NCBI lineage: Eukaryota > Metazoa > Chordata > Actinopteri > Moronidae > Dicentrarchus > Dicentrarchus labrax. Next base: position 1,712,865 of record NW_026136704.1, read on the forward strand.
TGAGCAAGACCTTGGAGACAAGGGCAAGGAAAAACTGCCTGTTAAAAGGCAGAAACCTAGGACAGATCCTCCGGCTCTAGGTGGGTGGTCGTCTGTCTCGACCAGTTGGGGTGAGAGAGAGAGAGAGAGAGAGAGAGAGAGAGAGAGAGACAGAGAGGCAGAGAGAGACAGAGAGAGACAGAGAGAGCGAGAGACAGACAGACAGGTGCACAGCAACAACAGTATTGGCAATGACAGTCAAGGAGGACCATGGCAGGAGGCTCCACCAGGATCCATGAGAACCTGCGAGACGAGAAAGCACAAGAACTCCGGGGAAGAAGTGAAGTTAGTAACATGCATTAAAGGGACATGAATGAGTGCAGAAAGAGAGAGGAAGAGAGGAGCTCAGTGCACCATGGGAAATCCCCCGATAGTCTAGGCCTATAGCAGCATAACTAAGGGATGGTTCAGGACTCACCTGATCCAGCCCTAACTATAAGCTTTATCAAAGAGGAATGTCTTAAGCCTACTCTTGAATGTGGTGAGGGTGTCTGCCTCCTGAACCACAACTGGAAGCTGGTTCCACAGGAGAGGAGGAGGAGGAGGAGGATGATGATGATGATGATGATGATGATGATGATGACGACGTATGGAGGTATTGAACTGTCTCTTTCCATCCTCCAGGTGGGCTCCACTGTGGAGGTGAAGACCAACGAGGGTTTATCGAGTGAGGCCGTCATCAGTAAGCTGACAGACGCCAGCCTCTACACTGTGGGTGAGTCTCTTCCTGATTGGCTGATGTCTGTGGGAGCACATTCAGTCCTCAGTGTGTGATTGGCTGTCGGAGGAGTGATGATGCTGAGAAAGGTTTCGCTCAATGAGCTGATGATGTCATGTGATGTCATGTCTTCTCTTGGCTGTCTGACCAATCCGGTGCAAGTTTACCTCCTGCAGGGGACAGGAAGTAGTGACTGCAGGAGCTAGCATGCTAACAGGCTAACAGTGTGCAGTTATAAAGAGTAGAAGTGTTTAAATTAACTGTGTGTGTGTGTGTGTGTGTGTGTGTGTTCCAGTGTTTGATGACGGAGACGAGAAGACTCTTCGTCGTACGTCCCTGTGTCTGAAGGGAGAGAGACACTTTGCTGAGAGTGAGGTGAGACAGGGACTACTTCTCACGCCTGTATCCTTCCACCAGAGTCTCTAGAGTATCTGAAATCAGTATGAAAGCATATAATCGTTAACCCTAACCCCTCTGTCCCCTCAGACGTTGGACCAGCTGCCACTGACCAACCCGGAGCATTTCGGCACTCCGGTCATCGGCAAGAAGTCGAACCGTGGTGGACGGCGTTTGTCCCAGGCTGTGTGAGTGTCCTGTTGTTAACGGGCTGTACAGACCAGAGATAACCACAGTGTGTATAAAATGTGTTTATTAGAAAAGGGGAGATGTCTCAGGATCACAGATCTCATTAACACCGTCTCTGTTAGTGTTTCCAACAATCAGCAACCCAATAATTCACCAATGTAGATTATAAAGACCACAGTTCTGTTCACTCACTGACTGACTGTCTGTCTGTCTGTCTGCCTGTCTCTCTCAGGGCTGACGAGGAGAATGAGTCTTCATCCAGTGAGGATGAGGAGGAGGACAGGAGGAGGCTGAATGATGAGCTGCAGGGGAAAGTGTGCAGCATTGAGAGCGAGGAGGAAGCGATCAGCTGGTACCTGGCTCTGGTAAATGCTCTTTATTAAATGCTCTTTATTAAACGCTCTTTATTAAATGCTCTTTATTAAACGCTCTTTATTAAACGCTCTTTATTAAACGCTCTCTATTAAACACTCATTATTAAACACTCTCTATTAAACACTCATTATTAAACACTCTCTATTAAACACTCTCTATTAAACACTCATTATTAAACACTCTCTATTAAATACTTGTTATTAAACACTCTGTTAAACACTATTAAACACACTCATTATTAAACACTCTCTATTAAACACTCATTATTAAACACTCTCTATTAAACGCTCGTTATTAAACACTCTATTAAATACTCATTATTAAACACTCTCTATTAAACGCTCGTTATTAAACACTCTCTATTAAACACTCATTATTAAACACTCTCTATTAAACGCTCGTTATTAAACACTCTCTATTAAATACTTGTTATTAAACACTCTCTATTAAACGCTCGTTATTAAACACTATTAAACACTCATTATTAAACACTCTCTATTAAACGCTCGTTATTAAACACTCTCTATTAAATACTTGTTATTAAACACTCTCTATTAAACGCTCGTTATTAAACACTATTAAACACTCATTATTAAACACTCTCTATTAAACGCTCGTTATTAAACACTCTCTATTAAATACTTGTTATTAAACACTCTGTTAAACACTATTAAACGCTCTCGTTATTAAACGCTCGTTATTAAACACGCTCGTTATTAAACACACGCTCGTTATTAAACACACTCTCGTTATTAAACACTCTATTAAACACACTCGTTATTAAACACTCTCGTTATTAAACACACTCTCGTTATTAAACACTCTCGTTATCAAACACTCTCGTTATCAAACACTCTCGTTATTAAACACTCTCGTTATCAAACACTCTCGTTATTAAACACTCTCGTTATCAAACACTCTCTCGTTATCAAACACACTCTCGTTATCAAACACTCTCGTTATTAAACACTCTCTCGTTATCAAACACACACTCGTTATCAAACACTCTCGTTATTAAACACTCTATTAAACACACTCGTTATTAAACACACTCGTTATTAAACACTATTAAACACACTCTCGTTATTAAACACACTCTCGTTATTAAACACTCTATCAAACACTCTCGTTATTAAACACTCTCTCGTTATCAAACACTCTCTCGTTATCAAACACACTCTCGTTATCAAACACTCTCGTTATTAAACACTCTATTAAACACACTCGTTATTAAACACTCTATTAAACACTCGTTATTAAACACACTCTCGTTATTAAACACTCTATTAAACACACTCTTGTTATTAAACACTCTAATAAACACACTCTCGTTATTAAACACTCTATTAAACACTCGTTATTAAACACACTCTCGTTATTAAACACTCTATTAAACACACTCTCGTTATTAAACACTCTAATAAACACACTCGTTATTAAACACTCTATTAAACACTCGTTATTAAACACACTCTCGTTATTAAACACTCTATTAAACACACTCTTGTTATTAACACTTAAACTCTGTTATTAACACTCTATTAAACACTGATTAAACCACTTTTAAACACACTCTCTTATTAAACACTCTATTAAACCACCTGTTATTAAACCTCGTTATTAAACACTCTATTAAACACACTCTCGTTATTAAACACTCTAATAAACACACTCTCGTTATTAAACACTCTATTAAACACTCTCTCGTTATTAAACACTCTCTCGTTATTAAACACACTCTCGTTATTAAACACACTCTCGTTATTATATAAAAGTTGACTGCAGGTGCGTGCAATAAAGGTGGAGTCAGTCAGGTTTGTGTCCGTCCTGCAGGTGGTGTCTCCCAGCTGTAACGATGAGCTACTGGTGAAGAAGGATCAGTGTTTGGTTCGAGCCTTCCACGACTCCAAATTGTGAGTTAAGTTTTAGAAATGTCTTCCTTGTTCTTATTGATCTGTGATCAGCTCTGTAATCAGCCCTATCTCATCCTCCTGCTTCCTGTTTCCTGCAGCTACACGGTGGCGAGGAGACACGTCCACCCCGTCAGCTCCATCAACACCCCCAAATCTGAGTTCTCCAACAGGAAAGGTGAGGCACTACAGCTACCACAATGCACCGGGGCGCTGACTCTTTTACAGTGTTATTTTCTTATAACTCTCTCTTCCTCCTCGTCTTCCTCCTGCAGGTTTCGAAGCAGCCCAGGTCTTTCTGAAGAGCAGGGAGGTTCCAGATGTGTGGAAGATGGACATGAGTCAGATCCTGGACTCGTCCTCCAGTGACGATGACGAGGACGATGAAGAGAAGGAGAGCGACGAGGAAGAGGACGAAGACGAGAAGAAAAAGAAGAAACGCATAAAGGAGGAGGTGAGGGTGTGACTGATACTGGGGGGTCAGAGTCTTACCCAGGGGGGTCAGAGTCTTACCTGTGTCTCTGTGTGTCCAGCCGGAGGAGGAGCTGGATCCAGAGGAGAGAGACCACTTCCTGCAGCAGCTCTACAAGTTCATGGAGGACCGAGGTGAGACAGTCCTGGTCTAGCTTGGTACTGCGAACCACTACAGGGTCTCCTGAGGCCCCCGTAGTGGACCGGGGGGAGGGGGGGTCCTGATCCTGTGTACAGATACTGGTTTTGTCTGTAGGGGCCAACAGGGACCCGGCAGGTTAATCCAGTTTGGTTTTGTAGTTTCCAAGCTGTTAATCACACAGGTAACCCCGCCCACTTCCACACCTTTTAATGGTCTCTGGAAAATCTCAATGGCTTCGACAGTGACACATTGGGGAGGGGGGGTTCTGATCGGAGCCTGTAAGGGGGGTCTTTGAAGGTAGGTTGTTCCCAGGCGTCTTGGAAAACCTGGAAATTTGGAAACTAGTTTGCCAGTCATGGAAATTAAAATGACCAAATATCCTGGAAATAATCAGTGTTGTTCTTGATAAGTGTAATTGTAGTTTAGCCGCTCAGTCACTAATGGTTTCTTTAAAGAACCCTCACAGAATAAATAACTTCCAACCTCACTAAAACAAACCCTAGTGGACTGATCGGTGCACACAAACCTCCCCCGTCCTCTGAGCTCCCAGTCTGGACACAGCCAGCTAATAGCACCACTAACTCGCTAATAGCAGCTAGTACAGTTAGCTAAAAGCCCAGAAACACCAAACTGACATTAAAGAAGTAGCGGTCTGGACCTGTTGAAACCTGGTTGTAAACTAACATTACTGATGTCTGTCTGTGTCCATCAGGGACCCCCATCAACAAGCCTCCAGTGTTGGGTTATAAAGACCTTAACCTCTTCAAGCTCTTCAGACTGGTATACCAGCTGGGAGGCTGCCACAAGGTGAGGAGGTCTGTCTGTCTGTCTGTCTGTCTGTCTGTCTCTCTGTCATTGACTACACATCCTGTAAAACTGCACAAGACGGAGGTTGCTGTGGAAGGTGAAGTCCTGTGATGTCACTTCCTGTTACCTGAGTACTGGAGTCTGATCTTCTGTTTGTGTTGTAGATTGAGTCTGGGACTGTGTGGAAGCAGGTCTACATGGATCTGGGGATCCCTGTCCTCAACTCTGCTGCATCCTACAACGTAAAGACGGCCTACAGGAAGTAAGAGACTTCTTCAGCTGGTTTTTAATTTCATTTATTTCTTTAAACGGGCAGATGATGACAGACAGCCACATACAGACCGACTGAAGAAGAACGAGCGCGTTTAAAGCATGTTTAAATACCAGCAGGCACAAAGAGGGCAACCATTTACAGCACAATCAGCTGATAATCAGCCTGATCACTAATCAATACTCCCAACATTAAAGCGTTAATCAACCTGATCAGCCTTCAGCAGTTAGCTAGTGTTTCTGTAGTGGAGACTAAACGTTAACAATGATCCATATCAGCAGTTTGAATCCAACTAAAAGCTCCCTGCACCAAACTCCCTTTAAGAAATATCACATTTTAACAATTCCTAACGTGTTCGTAACAACACGTAACTCTAGAAACACGAGCTAAAGGCCGTCATATGTCCACAGTCTGACTGTCAATACAGGATCAATATCATCCATAAAGATACAGTGTATACTGATCAATATCATCCATAAAGATACAGTGTATACTGATCAATATCATCCATAAAGATACAGTGTATACTGATCAATATCGTCCATACAGATACAGTGAATACTGATCAATATCGTCCATAAAGATACAGTGTATACTGATCAATAATCAATAAAGATATAGTGTATACTGATCAATATCATCCATAAAGATAGTGTATACTGATCAATATCATCCATAAAGATACAGTGTATTCTGATCAATATCATCCATACAGATACAGTGTATACTGATCAATAATCAATAAAGATGCAGTGTATACTGATCAATAATCAATAAAGATGGTGTATTCTGATCTCTCTGCTTCCTGTTTCTTGTGGGCTTCTGACTGCATCCATTTCCCATCAGCCAACTGGTTTATTGTCAGCGGTCTTTGTGTCCTCAGGTACCTGTACGGTTTTGAGGAGTACTGCCGCTCCGCCTGCATCACCTTCAGGACCATCCATCACAACAACCCCCGCCCACCCACCGCTCCGGCCAATCAGAAGCAGCCGGGGGTGGAGCCTAAAGAGTCCACCGCGTCACCGGTGAAGGCGGAGCCTGACAATAACAAGATGAAGGAGGTGGAGTCTGAGAGCGAGAGCGAGAAGGAGGAGGTGAAGGAGAGACAGTCGTCCCCGAGGGTGAGTCGAACTTCAGAACAGTCTGACTCTGGGTCCCTGACTCCCTGACTCCCTGACTCTGGGTCCCTGACTCCCTGACTCTGGGTCCCTGACTCCCTGACTCCCTGGGTCCCTGACTCTGGGTCCCTGACTCCCTGACTCTGACTCCCTGACTCTGACTCCCTGACTCTGACTCCCTGACTCCCTGACTCTGACTCCCTGACTCTGACTCCCTGACTCCCTGACTCTGGGTCCCTGACTCCCTGACTCTGGGTCCCTGACTCCCTGACTCTGGGTCCCTGACTCCCTGGGTCTCTGACTCCCTGACTCCCTGACTCTGGGTCCCTGACTCCCTGACTCCCTGGGTCCCTGGGTCCCTGACTCCCTGACTCCCTGGGTCCCTGACTCCCTGGGTCCCTGACTCCCTGGGTCCCTGACTCCCTGGGTCCCTGACTCTGGGTCCCTGACTCCCTGACTCTGGGTCCCTGACTCTGGGTCTCTGACTCCCTGACTCTGGGTCCCTGACTCTTGGTCTCTGACTCCCTGACTCTGACTCCCTGACTCCCTGACTCTGACTCCCTGACTCCCTGACTCTGACTCCCTGACTCCCTGACTCTGGGTCCCTGACTCCCTGACTCTGGGTCCCTGACTCCCTGACTCTGGGTCCCTGACTCTGGGTCTCTGACTCCCTGACTCCCTGACTCTGGGTCCCTGACTCCCTGACTCCCTGGGTCCCTGACTCTGGGTCCCTGACTCTGGGTCCCTGACTCCCTGGGTCCCTGACTCCCTGACTCCCTGACTCTGGGTCCCTGACTCCCTGACTCTGGGTCCCTGACTCTGGGTCTCTGACTCCCTGACTCTGGGTCCCTGACTCTTGGTCTCTGACTCCCTGACTCTGGGTCCCTGACTCCCTGACTCCCTGACTCCCTGACTCTGGGTCCCTGACTCCCTGACTCCCTGACTCCCTGACTCTGGGTCCCTGACTCCCCTGACTCCCTGACTCCCTGACTCTGGGTCCCTGACTCCCTGACTCCCTGACTCCCTGACTCTGGGTCCCTGACTCCCTGACTCTGGGTCCCTGACTCCCTGACTCTGACTCCCTGACTCCCTGACTCCCTGACTCCCTGACTCCCTGACTCCCTGACTCTGGGTCCCTGACTCCCTGACTCTGACTCCCTGACTCTGGGTCATTAAATTTGGTTTTATTCACAGAATGATCACAGTGCTGCGATATCGGCCGTCTGTGTATATTGTTAAAAGTTTCTTTAAGTGTTCGACACCAGGTGAGACAGCTGTGATAACCTGTCTGTCTGTCTGTCTGTCTGTCTGTGTCTCAGGGGAGGAGGAGGTGTGTGGGGGGGCTGAAGGCAGAGAGAGAGTCTCCCCCCGGACCAGAGAAGAGAGGAGGAGGAGGGGGAGATAACCTGGAGGAGCAGAGGGAGATGAGGAGACGCAGCAACAGAAGAATGGACGACTCTGAGAAAGGCTCTGAGGAAGAGGAGGACGACGATGAAGATGATGATGAGGAGGAGGAGGAGGAGGGGGAGGAGATGGAGGTGGAGAGGAGTAGAGAAGACAGGTGAGACGGAAACAAACAGCAGACGTAAAACTGTCAATATAAACCATCAGTGGGGGAAGTACACAGGCTACTACAGCTAGCCTTAAGGCTCTTACATAATCGCAGCTTGTGAGCTGTCGCACGACAGCATGACGTCGCAATGACGCGACAGCGTGACGTCGCAATGACGCGACAGCGTGACGTCGCAATGACGTCGCAATGACGTCGGTCTCGCTGGCGGGCAGCAAACCGGAAACAGGAAGATGGACGATCTGTATGATCCTTCAATGAAGGAACACAGAGCCAGGATTCCACGACCAATTGTAAAAAAACAAAAATTAAATTAAATTTTTAAAAAATGTTTTCTTCTTCTTCTAGTGCGTAGAAATAGCAAAGTCAGTAGCCTTTCCTCAGTAGCGACACCTCTGTTCAGGAGAAGACTGCAGCTAGTGCCGCGACCACCACGCACAAGTATATATAGTCACGGCGCTCCTGTGACAGAAGAAGTCCTAAAGCGCGAGGATACTGGGGCCTTTACGCTACGAGCTAAAGAGCTAACGTTAGGCTACGAGCTAAAGAGCTAACGTTAGGCTATGAGCTAAAGAGCTAACGTTAGGCTACGGGCTAAAGAGCTAACATTAGGCTACGAGCTAAAGAGCTAGCGTTAGGCTACGAGCTAAAGAGCTAACGTTAGGCTACGGGCTAAAGAGCTAATGTTAGGCTACGAGCTAAAGAGCTAACGTTAGGCTACGAGCTAAAGAGCTAACGTTAGGCTACGGGCTAAAGAGCTAACGTTAGGCTACGGGCTAAAGAGCTAACGTTAGGCTACGGGCTAAAGAGCTAACGTTAGGCTACGGGCTAAAGAGCTAACGTTAGGCTACGGGCTAAAGAGCTAACGTTATGTGTGTGGTTGTGGTTCAGGAGCGAGGATGAGGAGGACGAGGACTCTCTGACGGGGACGAAGGTCAGGGTGAAGTACGGCAGAGGAAAGACTCAGAAGATCTACGAGGCTCACATCAAGAAGACAGACGTGGACAACGGAGAGCAGTTCTACCTGGTCCACTACTACGGCTGGAACGTCAGGTGAACGTCTCGACGCGTTGTAGAGTTCAGGTGGTGTTGGAGGCGGAGCTTCTTCTGACCCAGGTGTGTCTGATCCACAGGTACGATGAGTGGGTGAAGGCGGACCGCATCATCTGGCCCGTGGAGAAAGGGACGAAGAAGAGACAGAGGAAGAAGGTGAAGGTGAGCTCACTGTGGGGCCTGTGATGTCTGAACTTCTGAATACTTTCTTAATCAATAATTACATAGGAAGTAATCAATTATTACATTAGAGGTCATCAACAACAACAACAATGCATGGCGCAGAGGCAGAGCAGGTCGTCCACTAATCGGAAAGTTGTGGGTTCGATTCCCAGCTCCTGGTGCCACATGTCAAAGTATCCTTGAGCAAGATACTGAACCCCAAATTGCTCCTGATGCCGTGCATCATCATCATCATCATCATCGTCATTGTCGTCGTTGTCATAAGGAGTTTGGTCTAGACCTGCTCTATTTGAAAAGTGTCCTGAGATAACTTCTGTTATGAATTGGCGCTATACAAATAAAATTGAACTGAATTGTATCCGTGAGTGAATGTGTGTGTAGTGTAAAAGCGCTTTGAGTGGTCGGAAGACTAGAAAGGAAACTATACAAGTACAGCTCCATTTACCATTTACCATTTACCAACATGGTGGCGTTGTTGTTACTGTTGTTGTTGTTGTTACTGTTGTTGTTGTTGCTGTTACTGTTGTTGTAACTGTTGTTGTTACTGTTGTTGTTACTGTAGTAGTTGTAGCAGTAGTTGTTGTTGTAGTTGTTGCTGTTGTTGTTACTGTAGTAGTTGTAGTTGTTGCTGTTGTTACTGTTGTTGTTGTTGTTACTGTTGTTGTTGTTACTGTTGTTGTTGTTGTTGTTACTGTTGTTGTTACTGTAGTAGTTGTAGTTGTTGTAGTTGTAGCAGTAGTTGTTGTAGTTGTTGTTGCTGTTGTAGTTGTTGTAGTTGTTGCTGTTGTAGTAGTAGTTGTTGCTGTTGTTGTAGTAGTAGTTGCTGTTGTTGTAGTAGTTGTTGCTGTTGTTGTAGTAGTTGTAGTAGTAGTAGTTGTAGTTGTTATTGTTGTAGTTGTTGTAGTAGTAGTAGTTGTTGTTGTAGTAGTAGTAGTTGTTGTTGCTGTAGTAGTTGTTGTAGTAGTAGTTGTAGTTGTTGCTGTTGTTGTAGTAGTAGTCGTTGTTGCTGTTGTTGTATTAGTTGTAGTAGTAGTTGTTGTTTGTAGTAGTAGTAGTAGTAGTTGTTGTAGTAGTAGTAGTTGTTGTTGTTGTAGTTGTTGTTGTTGTAGTTGTTGCTGTTGTTGTTGTTGCTGTTGTAGTTGTTGTAGTAGTTGTTGCTGTTGTAGTTGTAGTTGTTGTAGTTGTTATTGTTGTAGTTGTTGTAGTAGTAGTTGTTGTTGTTGTAGTAGTAGTAGTAGTAGTAGTAGTAGTAGTAGTTGTTGCTGTTGTAGTAGTAGTTGCTGTAGTAGTTGTAGTTGTTGCTGTTGTAGTTGTTGTAGTAGTAGTAGTAGTAGTTGTTGCTGTTGTTGTAGTAGTTGTTGCTGTTGTTGTAGTAGTAGTAGTTGTAGTAGTTGTAGTTGTTATTGTTGTTGTTGTTGTAGTAGTTGTTGCTGTTGTTGTTGTAGTAGTTGTAGTTGTTGTTGTTGTAGTAGTAGTAGTTGTTGTTGTTGCTGTTGTAGTTGTTGTAGTAGTAGTAGTAGTTGCTGTTGTTGTAGTAGTTGTTGCTGTTGTTGTAGTAGTAGTAGTAGTTGTAGTAGTTGTAGTTGTTGTTGTTGTTGTTGTTGTTGTAGTAGTAGTAGTAGTTGTTGTTGTAGTAGTAGTAGTTGTTGTTGCTGTTGTAGTTGTTGTAGTAGTAGTAGTTGTTGCTGTTGTTGTAGTAGTTGTAGTAGTAGTTGTAGTTGTTGCTGTTGTAGTAGTAGTAGTTGTAGTTGTTGTTGTAGTAGTAGTAGTTGTAGTTGTTGCTGTTGTAGTTGTAGTAGTAGTAGTAGTTGTTGTAGTAGTAGTTGTTGCTGTTGTAGTTGTTGTAGTAGTAGTAGTAGTAGTTGTTGCTGTTGTTGTAGTAGTTGTAGTAGTTGTTGCTGTTGTAGTTGTTGTAGTAGTTGTAGTTGTAGTAGTTGTAGTAGTAGTTGTAGTAGTAGTTGTTGTAGTTGTTGCTGTAGTAGTAGTTGTTGTAGTAGTTGTTGCTGTTGTAGTAGTAGTAGTTGTTGCTGTTGTTGTTGTAGTAGTAGTAGTTGTAGTAGTAGTAGTAGTTGTTGCTGTTGTTGTTGTAGTAGTAGTAGTTGTTGCTGTTGTAGTAGTAGTAGTAGTTGTTGTTGTTGTAGTAGTAGTAGTTGTTGTTGTAGTAGTAGTAGTAGTTGTTGCTGTTGTAGTAGTAGTAGTTGTTGCTGTTGTAGTAGTAGTAGTTGTTGCTGTTGTAGTAGTAGTAGTTGTTGTAGTAGTAGTAGTTGTTGTAGTAGTAGTAGTTGTTGCTGTTGTTGTTGTTGCTGTTGTAGTTGTTGCTGTTGTTGTTGTTACTGTTGTTGTTGTCGTTACTGTTGTTGTTACTGTTGTTGTTACTGTTGTTACTGTTGTTGCTGTAGTAGTTGTAGTTGTTGTAGTTGTAGCAGTAGTTGTTGTTGTAGTTGTAGCAGTAGTTGTTGTTGTAGTTGTTGCTGTTGTAGTAGTAGTAGTTGTTGCTGTTGTTGTAGTAGTAGTTGTTGTTGTAGTAGTTGTTGTTGTTGTATTAGTAGTTGTTGCTGTTGTAGTAGTTGTAGTAGTAGTAGTAGTTGCTGCTGTTGTTGCTGTTGTAGTTGTTGTTGTTGTAGTAGTAGTAGTAGTAGTTGTTGCTGTTGTAGTTGTTGCTGTTGTAGTTGTTGCTGTTGTTGTTGTAGTAGTTGTTGTTGTTGTAGTAGTAGTAGAAGTAGTAGTAGTAGTTGTTGCTGTTGTAGTTGTAGTAGTAGTAGTAGTAGTTGTTGTTGTTGTTGTTGTTGCTGTTGTTGTAGTAGTTGTTATTGATGATATGGTAGTAGTAGTTGTTGCTGTTGTTGTGTAGTTGTTGCTGTTGTTGTTGTTGTAGTAGTTGTTGTAGTAGTAGTTGTTGCTGTTGTTGTAGTTGTTGTAGTAGTTGTTGCTGTTGTAGTTTTAGTAGTTGTTGTTGCAGTTGTAGTTGTTGTAGTAGCTGTAGTAGTAGTAGTTGTTGCTGTTGTTGTAGTAGTTGTTGTTGATGATATGGTAGTAGTAGTTGTAGTTGTTGTAGTAGTTGTTGCTGTTGTAGTTGTTGCTGTTGTTTTAGTAGTTGTTATTGATGATATGGTAGTAGTAGTTGTTGCTGTTGTAGTTGTTGCTGTTGTTGTTGTAGTAGTAGTTGTAGTAGTTGTTCCTGTTGTAGTTGTTGCTGTTGTAGTTGTTGCTGTTGTTGTTGTAGTAGTTGTTGTTGTTGTAGTAGTAGTAGAAGTATTAGTAGTAGTTGTTGCTGTTGTAGTTGTTGCTGTTGTAGTTGTAGTAGTAGTTGTAGTAGTAGTTGTTGTTGTTGCTGTTGTTGTAGTAGTTGTTATTGATGATATGGTAGTAGTAGTAGTAGTTGTTGCTGTTGTAGTTGTTGCTGTTGTTGTTGTTGTAGTAGTTGTTGTTGTAGTAGTAGTTGTTGCTGTTGTTGTAGTAGTTGTAGTAGTTGTTGCTGTTGTAGTTTTAGTAGTTGTTGTTGCAGTTGTAGTTGTTGTAGTAGCTGTAGTAGTAGTAGTTGTTGCTGTTGTTGTAGTAGTTGTTGTTGATGATATGGTGTGTAGTGTAGTTGTTGTTAGTTGTTGCTGTTGTAGTTGTTGCTGTTGTTTTAGTAGTTGTTATTGATGATATGGTAGTAGTAGTTGTTGCTGTTGTAGTTGTTGCTGTTGTTGTTGTAGTAGTAGTTGTAGTAGTTGTTGCTGTTGTAGTTTTAGTAGTTGTAGTTGTTGCAGTTGTAGTTGTTGTAGTAGCTGTAGTAGTAGTAGTTGTTGCTGTTGTTGTTGCTGTAGTTGTTGTTGATGATATGGTAGTAGTTGTAGTAGTAGTAGTAGTAGTAGTAGTAGTTGTTGTTGCTGCTGTTGCTGTTGTTCTAGTAGTTGTTATTGATGATATGGTGGTGGTAGTAGTAGTAGTAGTAGTAGTTGTTGTTGTAGTAGTTGTTGCTGTTGTTGTAGTAGTTGTAGTAGTCGTTGTAGTAGTAGTTGTAGTAGTAGTTGTTGCTGTTGTTGTAGTAGTTGTAGTAGTTGTTGCTGTTGTAGTTTTAGTAGTTGTAGTTGTTGTAGTTGTTGTAGTAGCTGTAGTAGTAGTAGTTGTTGCTGTTGCTGTTGTAGTTGTTGCTGTTGTTGTAGTAGTTGTTATTGATGATATGGTAGTAGTTGTTGTAGTTGTTGTAGTAGTTGTAGTAGTAGTAGTTGTTGCTGTTGTTGTTGTTGTTGCTGTTGCTGTTGTTGTTGTTGTGGTTGTTGTTGTTCTGGTTGTTGTTGTTGATGATATGGTAGTAGTTGTTGTAGTAGTAGTTGTTGCTGTTGTAGTTGTTGCTGTTGTTGTTGTTGCTGTTGTTGTTGTTGTAGTAGTTGTTGTTGTTCTGGTTGTTGTTGTTGATGATATGGTAGTAGTAGTTGTAAACTGTCGCTGTCTACTCAACAGAACAAAGACGAGTCGGAGAAAGAGAGGGACAAAGACGAAGAGAAGACGCCATCGATGGCAGGGAAGCCCACAGGAGCGAAGCGTGGTCGTCCTCAGATCAGGACCACGCCCACCGGCCCGGTAGGACGCAGTGTCTCTAAGACGCCGAGCAGCGAGGGGCGGAGCAACGGCAAGAGGACGGAGACGGCGTCCAACATGGCCAACGGAGACGGTAAGAGACACTGAGCATGCTCCGTCTGCTGAGGTTGTTTTAATATGTGCGTTTGTAACGGGCGCTCCTCTCCGCAGACACTCCTCGCCGCAGGACCCGGAGAACGTCGGGCATGTACGACTCTGACAGAGCGTCCAACGGTGAGTCTACTTCCTGTTTCCTGTTTCCTGTCATCAGTTCAGACTAACTAACCAATCCACTGCTTCCCCTGCAGAGGAGTCTGGGAACTCATCTGACGACAGCGAATCAGAAGACCCGCCTGACAAAAAGCCGTCGCCATGGCGAGGAAGGAGTGAAGCCCCGCCCTGCCAGCAGGAGGAGGAGGAGGAGGAGGAGGAGGAGGAGGTGACGGAGATGGCGACTAGTGAGGTCACTGATCTCAAAGTGACCACTAACAATGACACTGTTGCCACGACAACAGCAGGTCAGCTGCCAGCTGCCACTGCGCCGCCATGTCCCAGCATGCCTCAGGAGAAGGCTGACAAACTCCTGAGCCAATCAGAGAAGAAGGAGGCGGAGCAGGGGGAGGAGCCTGCAGTGGAAGCCTCGCTGCCCGTTCACCAGGAGGCGTCTCCTGGACAGGAAGTGCTCACCAAGGCGTCCCCCAGCAGGACGGAGGTGTCCTCCCCTCAGCCCCCCCCTGCAGAGGAGGAGGACAGCAGGTCCACTCCTCTGTCCTCCCCCAGGGTCAGAGGTCGCAGGGCCATCCAGCCTGAAACTCCTCCCAGAATCCCCCCCTGCACTCCCAGCCCCGCCCCTGCAGTTAGCCCCTCCCACATGGGGGCGCTGTCGTCTCCTCCTCGCAGCGTCCTGAAGAGACAGGAGGAGCCCATGGTGCTCCTCCCCCGCTGCCAGCCCACCCAGCGTCTCCCCCCTGAGCCTCTCACCGCCGACTCCGACACGGACTCGGCCACGGAGGAGGAGGGGGAGGAGGAGGAGAGGAGGAGGAGCTCGCCACTGAAGCGTAAGGCAGCAGAGCAGCGAGCTGCCGACAAGAAGCTCCGCCCCGACCGGAGGCAGGAGGAGGCGGCCTCCCCCAAAACCCCGCCTGCCCCGCCCAAGATGGCCGCTGGAGCTTCACCCAGAACCCTCCCCTCACCCGTCCGCAGGGGGGAGTCAGAGAGGAGGAGCGATGGAGTGATCAAGGTGGAGGAGTGGCCCCACCCGGTGGAGGAGTGGCCCCACCCAGCGGAGGAGCCGCCGAGGGAGGAGTCAGAGGAGCCTCTGACGGGCGCAGCAGCAGCAAAGGAGCCAGAGGTGCATACTGGGACTCCTCCGCCCCCCCCGAGGAGCTGGACCCCGCCCCCCCCGAGGAGCTGGAGCCGCAGATCGGCCCCGAGGCGCTCGTCTGCCACGAGGTGGACCTGGACGACCCGGATGAGAAGGAGAAGCCCTCCCCAGAGCACCTCCTCCTGATGATGAGGGAGCCGCAACCGCCCCGCCCCCGCCCCGCTGCCCAACCTCCACCATGCCTTCCTCCCCTCCTCCCACCTCCCCCAGACTCAGGTCAGGCCTTTCCCGCCGGCCTCCACACCGAGCCCCGCCCCTTGCCCCGAGGAGCTCCACCCATCCAGGAGCACTGCCGAGGAGGAGAGAGGAGCGGCGAGTGGGGAGCAGGAGGGAGACTCCAGCCCCGGGTTTGATGGCAGCGCCTCCTCCTCCACCTCCCTGCTGTCACTGCAGGAGAACAAAGAGAGAGGTGAGACACCAGAATATAATGTTAATGTAAACACACTGACTCACCTGGTGACCTCCGATCGGTGACCTCTGATCGGTGTACTGATCGGTGACCCGTGATAGTCCTGATCGGTGACCTTGACTCCTGGTGACTCCTCCGATCGGTGACCTCTGATCGGTGACCTCCGATCGGTGACCTCCGATCGGTGACCTCCGACCCGTGACCTCCGATCGGTGACCTCCGATCGGTGACCTCCATTTCGGTGACCTCCGATCGGTGACCTCCGATCGGTGACCTCCGATCGGTGACCTCCGATCGGTGACCTCCGATCGGTGACCTCCGATCGGTGACCTCACACAGCACTTGCCTGTGACAAATGGCCGTCGGTGATGACGTTAGCCGTTGTTATGGATGTCTGTGGTTGTATGAGTAACCTGTGTGACCTTTGACCCCCCAGGTCAGAAGAGGGTGATGGACTGCAGCTCGAGTCCGACGGCCAAGAAGCAGAAACGCAACCAGAAGCGAGCGAACACACCTGGGAAGAACGGGACAGGTGAGCTGATGATGTCACTGCTGACAGAGGGTGGAGCTTCCTACCAACATGGTCATCCTCACTCTCTCTCTCCCCCCCCCCTCCCTGTCTCCCCCCCCAGGTAACAGCAGTGACAGTGAGGACCAGAAGTCTCTCCCCCCCCCCCTCAGTAAACACAAACACAGTTTCTCTCCTCAAAGGAGCAAATGGACGTTTCAGCTGGGTGAGAATCTGCAGAGAGAGACATTATTATACTGTACCTCCTCCTCTACCTCCTCTAACTCCTTCTCTTCCTCTAACTCCTCCTCTAACTCCTTCTCTTCCTCTAACTCCTCCTCTAACTCCTTCTCTTCCTCTAACTCCTCCTCCTCCTCCACTACCTCCTCCTCGAACTCCTCCTCCTCCTCCACTACCTCCTCCTCTAACTCCTCCTCCACTACCTCCTCTAACTCCTCCTCTAACAACTCCTCCTCCTCCTCTTCCTCTAACTCCTCCTCCTCCACTACCTCCTCCTCCTCCTCCACTACCTCCTCCTCTAACTCCTCCTCCACTACCTCCTCCTCCTCCACTACCTCCACCTCTAACTCCTCCTCCTCCTCTAACTCCTCCTCTAACAACTCCTCCTCCTCCTCTTCCTCTAACTCCTCCTCCTCCACTACCTCCTCCTCCTCCTCCACTACCTCCTCCTCCACTACCTCCACCTCTAACTCCTCCTCCTTCTCCTCCTCTTCCTCTAACTCCTCCTCCTCTAACTCCTCCTCCTCCTCTAACTCCTCCTCCTCCTCCTCAGATGAGTTGGACAGCATGTCGAGCACCGAGAGGATCTCCTTCCTGCAGGAGAAGCTGCAGGAGATCAGGAAGTACTATATGACCCTGAAGTCGGAGGTGGCGTCCATCGACCGCCGCAGGAAGCGACTAAAGAAGAAGGAGAGAGAAGGTGGGAGGCGCAGTGCATGCTGGGTATTGTTATTGATTAATCCAGAGCCCGTGTACCGAGAGCCTGGCCGCTCCCCATAAGGTCCCATTGTACCGAACACTGGTTGCAGTAGCCTGGCCGCTCCCCATAAGGTCCCATTGTACCAAACACTGGTTGCAGTAGCCTGGCCGCTCCCCATAAGGTCCCATTGTACCGAACGCTGGTTGCAGTAGCCTGGCCGCTCCCCATAAGGTCCCATTGTACCGAACGCTGGTTGCAGTAGCCTGGCCGCTCCCCATAAGGTCCCATTGTACCGAACACTGGTTGCAGTAGCCTGGCCGCTCCCCATAAGGTCCCATTGTACCGAACGCTGGTTGCAGTAGCCTGGCCGCTCCCCATAAGGTCCCATTGTACCGAACACTGGTTGCAGTTCCAGCAGAGGTCCACTGGGGGCGCTCTCCCATCAGTGCAGAATGAATGGGAGCAGATGGAGCTGATTGTGGTTGAGAGATCTCAGATGTGATTGTAGTTTTTAAAGTTCAACATGGGTTATAGGTCGAAAGCTGAATGAACGAGTTCTGATGTCCTTTAGATTTCTTACAGGACGAGTTGTTGTTGCCCATAACGCGCTAGCATTCTGCTAATGAACGCTGATTGGTCAGTGAAGGACTGATTACGACCAGAGATCCCGCTCGATGGCATCGTGGCATCCGAAGCCCGACCACAATGTTAAGGCCGATTTTTTTGCCCAAGTTCTTTTTTTGAACACAGAAACTTTTTTGTGTTGCTGGTACTTTTATCTGCCGATCGTTACGTCTGTGTCGTCGAAGCACAAAGAGACTCGAGGCTCGCCGTAAAGCGGTATCTCTGGCCGTACGATGTGTGTGACGTCACTGACATTTTAAAGACTTTTTAAAGAAAATAAGTGACTCTAAAGAATCTAACACCCAGCAATGTGTCATTACTCGACAAACACTGATCTCCTGAGAGAAGAGGATTGTGAGGGTATAGCTCCATAGAGCTCCATTCATTCTGCTCTCATCCTGTGAGCGCCCTCATGTGGAGCCAGAGGGGAACTGCAACAGTTCAGAACCCGGAGGTTTACTGAGAGTGGAAGTTCTCATTATTAGACGTTCTCTGTTAATAGTCATATTATTGATCACATTGATTATTATTTGTTCTTCAGTGTCGAACACGACGGCGTCCACCTCCTCGGGCTCCTCGGACACAGGTATGAGTCCGTCCTCGGCCTCGCCCGCTCAGAACACCGTCGCCGTGGAGTGCAGGTGATGACACGCCCACCAGGCCACGCCCACTCCCACATCATCGCCTCCCCCTTCTGCTAAGCCCCGCCCCTTCCAACCACAGACTCTGCCTACTCAGTCAGCTCTGAGGCCCCCCCCCCCCAGAGTCTGAGCTCCAACTGCAGTGGCTGATGGGAGGGGAAACTACCACCTGACCTTAGCCCCACCCCCTCACCTATGGACTTCCTGTTTGAGGAGAATAATCCGCCGCCTGTTCAGCCGCCACAGAGCTTCCTTATTTCCTTCCTTCCTAATTTCAGAATAATGTGAGCTTATGTTTGGGGGTTCGGGGGTCAGAGGTCACTGAAGCTCGTTATGCAAATTATTTCTTTCTTTTTCGTTAACTCGCTTTTTTTTTTTTTAAGAAAACAACAAAGATAAAGTTTCCAGACTTCCTGCTGTGAACGTTTCTGGCCTTTTTATATGAATCAGAGCTTTTATTTTGGTAAAAACAAACAAAAACAAAACTTCCCAAAAACTTTGATGTCACAGCGGGAGAGAAAATTAAATATTTGTAGAAATGAACTTTTTTGTTTTTGTGTAAAATAATTAAAATGAAGCTTATTTATTCAGTTAGTGAACACAGAGTGTGTGTGTGCGTGTGTGTGTGTGTGTGTGCGCGTGTGTGTGTGTGTGTGCGCGCGCGCGCGTGTGTGTGTGTGCGCGCCTGTGTGTGTGTGCGTGCGCGTGCGGGAGATCATTACCGCCAGGAGGAAAAAGAAATGACGGTTGATGAAAAGTAAAAATTAAAGGCGGGTCCATTTTATGAGACACTTTGGTTTGAATTATATTTTAGATCTTTGAAACATTTTAATTTTGACTCAGTAAATATTTTCCTTTTTTAAAAGTTGTTAATCAGAAATATCTCAGTTTCATAACTGAGGCCATACTCAGTAAATCATTTTGACTCACTGCGTCATTGTTATTTTATGTCATAATTAAAGAATTATAAAACTTTGTATCATAATTGCGACTAAAAGTGAATTTAAGTTTCATTGTTTCATATTTCAGTTCTGACTGAAGAGATTTTAGTTTTCATATTTGGACTCATTGTGAGTTTATTTTCTTCTCTGGCTGCTTTGATCTTCCGTACGTCTGGAGGATCTCTGCTGCACTACTTCCTGTTCCTCCCTGACTCTTCTTCTGTGGTTTGCTCTCAGTGTGCGGCTGCGGCGGACGGCTCCTTTCCACATTTCTTTGTTTTGTACATAAAAGTTCTGAGTAAAGAAAAGAATAAAACACACCATGTATTTGAGACATTTTACATCCTGTAAAGAATGATTTATAATATTTTTTAAGAGCAGACTGTTTGTACTGTTGTATTATGATGAACTCCTCCGTTGGTTGTTTTCTATCTGGTTGTTTTTCTAGCGACGGTTTGAGAGCGACGACTGTAAATACAGAAACACTTCCTCCTGACAGCAGCGACATGTTGGAACTGTGAGCTCTCTGTTTCTAATAAAGTTTTTAAATACGTCTCCACGAGTCCTGGTCCTGGTCCTGACCCTGGTCCTGACCCTGGTCCTGACCACCGTAGTGTCTCGTCCACAGTCAGTGTTTAGTTTGTCTGTTACCGTAGAAACATGGCGGACTCCCTCTGTGTGTTATTGTACGGAAGCTTAATGATTCTTATTTTCAGCTGATTAAACACAATGAAAACAACCTGTGGACAAACATTATATTTCCTTTAATAAATATATTAGTTAAATACAATTAAGTTCAAAAGGTTTTCTAACGCGGTCCTTCATAATAAAGAGCTAATATTCTTGCAAAAGCAGCCAGTTAATGTTGAATGTGAACGTTAATATAAAGTGTTATTGATCCGATATTCAAACTCCAGGAACCGGAAACAGTTCAGTGTTCAATAAATGTGTAAGGAAGCTCGAGAACGCCAGAAAACTTGTCTGAATCTTTGTTTACAAAACAAGAACTAAAATGAACTAATGACTCAATAAAGGAGGTGAAGAAGGTTTATCAATAAAAACAGAGACATCAAGGTGAACCTATTATACAATAATGATATCAATAAGCATGTTTCATAAAACTTTATTAAATAACTGACTGTGATTTAGGGAGGATGTAGTGACACAGTCTGTCCAGCAGGGGGCGATCAGACTGAACACTGAGTCTGATGTGTAAAATATGTCACATGTTCAATGAGCACAGAACATTTTATTATTATTTAACAAACTTAACAAGTGAAACATTTATTTTAATTTCAGCCTCTAAAAGTCTTTAATGGTTAGAATTCCATTCCCGCTCTCAACGTCACATTCTCTTCAGATCTGATCCTGAGAGACGGAAACATTTGCAGGACAACAGAGATTTTCAGGATTTTGGTCATTTTAATGCATTTCCAGGTTTTCCAGGTTTTCCAGGACTCTGGGAACCTGATAAAAGTAAAATGCTCCTGGTCCTGAAACACGTTGAACATTTATAATCTGCAGACACGAGAAAAAGAAAAAACAGCTTCAACACAAAATCTGATCCAGCTTCACTTCAGAGTCTGTTTCCATCTGGACCTGCTGGACCTGCTGGACCAGGGCCATGGCCAGGGCCAGGGTTATGAGTCCAGTTCAGACCGGCTGAGTCCAGATCAGCGAGGCTGTCCCAGCAGTCCGGCTTTAGCGGCCAGAGCCTCGTTCTGCTGGATGTGGTACTCCTGGAACCGCATCGAGATCCGCTGAGTCATCTTCAGATATTTCTGTAGACACGACTCGGAGCAGCTCGACTGCAACGACAATCAATATTCAATCAGTACTGATTATTGATGATCAATGTCAGACTGTGGGAGTACTGAACTACGACTCCCAGGGTGCAACAGGCTCGAACAGTCTGGGAAAATTGCACAAAATTCAAACATAGCGGAAATACCGTTATGCAGCCATAAGCCCCGCCCCCCCGAATCAGCCCTCAAGAAGAGTAAGGTTGACACGTATGAAAACCGGTACGCCTGTGTATCGTAACAGAAAAAGGAGAAAGGCCTCTTGGACCCATCCCTCAAACTAAACAGGAAGTCGGCCATTTTGGATTTAGCGGTGATTTATGGCGATTTCCACACGTTGTATTTGAACGAACTCCTCCTAGGGAATTTAGCAGATCGACTTCAGATTTGGACACAGCCATCTAAACACATTCACCATTAAAAAAATGTAAAACATGCAGTAGTACAACCTCTGATTAAAAAAACCAGCTCTAGATCCTGCAGTTCTTGCTAATTTCAGGCCTATCTCCAAAGAAGATTGTGCACAGTCAATTAATGGCCTTTCTGGAAGAACATAATATTCTAGAGGTTTTCCAATCCGGTTTTAAAACCGTGCACAGCACAGAATCAGCTCTCTTAAGAGTTTTTAATGATATCTTTTTAGCTACTGACTCTGGTGACTGTGTTATCCTTGTGCTTTTAGATTTAACTGCTGCATTTGACACAGTGGATCATGAAATACTGATCTCACGTTTGAAGCAGTGGGTGGGCATCAGGGGCATAGCACTGGAGTGGTTCAGGTCGTACTTGGCTGATCGAACTTTCTGTGTCAGCCTGACTCTGTATCCTCCTCTGCTCCTCTCTCGTGTGGGGTCCCACAGGGCTCAGTTCTTGGCCCTCTCCTTTTCTCTCTCTATTTGCTCCCACTTGGTTCCATACTTAGGAAGCACGGCTTTTCATTCCACTGTTATGCAGACGACAGTCAGATTTATGTGCCTCTTAAAAAGAAAGATGAATACTCTGTCAGACTGCTACTTAAGTGTCTCGACGACATAAAGGCCTGGATGGCTCTGAGCTTTTTAAATTTCAATGATAAAAAGACAGAAGTGATGGTTTTTGGTGGCACCACAGGGACCCCCCCTGTAGATCTGGGTTCCTTGGCCCAGTATATTAAACCTAGCATCACAAACCTAGGGGTTAAGGTGGACCCTGAGCTTAAGTTGGACAGTCAGATCAAGGCTGTTGTCAAATCAAGCTTTTTCCATTTGAGGCAGCTGGCCAAAATAAAGCCAATTCTATCAAGGCAGCACTTTGAGACGGTAATCCACGCCTTTGTTACCACTCGGCTGGATTACTGTAATGCACTGTATGTGGGGGTTAGTGGGTCCTCCATCGCCCGTCTCCAGATGGTACAGAATGCTGCTGCACGTCTTTTAACTGGCACACGTAAACATTTCCCCCATTTTAGCCTCACTCCACTGGCTGCCAATTCAATTTAGGATCCATTTTAAAATTCTTTTATTTGCTTTTAAATCCCTAAATGGTCTTGCCCCGCCCTACCTATCTGAGCTTCTACACCCCATAACCGCATAATGGATTAGCCACGCCCCCCCAGAATCAGCCCCCAAGACACGTAAGACCAACATGTATGAAAATTGGTAGCCACGTGTATCATGATGGGACAAGCAAAAAAGCCTCTTGGACCTATAACCCAAACCCAACAGGAAGTCGGCCATTTTGAATTTCGTGGTCATTTTTAGCGTTTTTTTTGCGCTGTATTTGAACAAACTCCTCCGAGTGAATTCATCAGATCTACTTCAAATTTAATCAGCGCAATCTAAAGACATTCATGATTAAAAGTTGTGCTATTTACGTTATTCCGTCGAACAGCGTGTCCGTGGCGACGCCCATTCGCCATAAAACAGACTCAAGTGTACATTGTCCAATCTCAATGAAACGTTTGCTACTGGCAACAGGAAGTAAGCGCTGCATGGCAATTTTAATCTTACATGACATTTTAATGTTGTGGTCCACACATGATAAGCTGTCACTCCCTGACATGCACAGACTGCAAATATTTGTAGGTATTAAGGTTATAGGATTATTATAACGTTATGAACTAATCATTTTGATAATACTGATTACAACATAATGATTCTGATGTTCTATACCTCAAATTTTAACATGAAAATAAATTCTGGTTTGGTGTGTGATTAGTTTTGCGTGCCAACATTAACTCATGGTCATAGCGCCCCCTACTGGCGACAGGAAAAGATGTTTTATACTTGATTAGAGCAGCTTTAATTGGTCAGAAGATGCTTTTAAGGTGCGAGGTCCCGTTCAATGCTGCTTGTAGCTTTAATAATTATTATTATTATTATTATTATTATTGTTATGCTGTCTGGGTGTCCCTGAACGCCTCACCAACAGAATCAATAATCAACAATCATGTGTGGTTTACCTCCTCCGGCTTCACGTCTCTGGTGGTGAAATCTTTGACGCAATCCATAAAACAGTTCTCTGTCACCTTGTTGTACGTCCCCAGAAACTCCTTAAACTGACACACACACACACACACACACACACACACACACACACACACACAGTGACACACACACACACACACAGTGACACACACACACACACAGTGAAACACACAGTGACACACACACACACACACACACACACACACACACAGTGACACACACACACACACAGTGACACACACAGTGACACACACACACACACAGTGACACACACACACACACACACACACACACACACACACACACACACACAAAGTGACACACACACACACACACACACACACACACACACACACACACACAGTGACACACACACACACACACACACACACACACACACACAGTGACACACACACACACACACAGTGACACACACACACACACACACACACACACACACACACACACACAGTGACACACACACACACACACACACACACACACACACAATATGATTCCAGGTTTAAAATGAGTAATAAAGTTTGAAGTTGAATTGAGTAATGCTCTTTATATAAGTCCTATAATAATAATAATAATAATAATATATAATATAATATGTATTAATATTATATTATTATTATTATATAATATAATAATAATAATAATAATAATAATATATAATATAATATGTATTAATATTATATTATTATTATTATATAATATAATAATAATAATAATAATAATAATAATAATATATAATATAATATGTATTAATATTATATTATTATTATTATATAATATAATAATAATAATAATAAGTTACCTGTTTGATCTGGTCGGACTCGGACACCTGGACCGCCATGATTCAGATTCTGTGTGAGGAAACACAAACCAGACTCCATTAAAAAATCAGCCCATTTAACGTTCCCTCTCTGAGACACAATCACATGATCTACCTGAACAGGTGAGTTTATCAGAAACATCAGACGGATCAGAATCCTCTACAAAATATTTTATTTCACTTTGTTTATAAAGTTTTAGACATTTCTTCTTTAAATTCTGTTATTTTAACAGCGCCGTCCTGTCAGCTGAAGAGACGTTTATATGAATGTAGTCTGGTTGAGAATGGAGATCAATCATCAGCTGCTCTGTAGTAGCTTCTTAATCAATACTTCAGGGATAAATACATTCCTGTTCTAATGATGATGTTCTAATGATTATGTACAGGGGCGGATCTACCTGGGTGGCATAGGGTGACAAGTGCCACCCTAAAAGAAAGCCTTGCCCCCCCTGCTGCCACCCCAGTTGGCAGCAACGAATTAAAAGAAAAGTTACGGCCAATTTGACATTTAGGAGCGGAAATCTCCAATGTCCGACCGCAGTGAATGCAGCACGAGATAACGTCAGAGCGACTGATTCGTTTGAAAAACTGAGTGGTGCGAAGCGAGGGAGCCAGGAGTCGCCAGGAAAGGAGAGACGGGAGGAAAGAGCTAAAAACTTATTAACTATCTATCAAGAAATGAAATTATAATGAAAGCACAGTGCGAGCATAGCTGCGATGCTGATTTTGACATGATAAAAATCAGGTTGGAGAACGTTATTTCACTAACTGTACATGTAATGTTAGTTAGGTCTGACCTCAGGTCTGTGTAGGCTACAAAAGCTAATATTGATTCAACGTCTGTCAGGGAAAACATTGTAAAGTTACTAAAGGTAGCATACACAGTTCTCACCAAAGAGAAAGACGACAGAAATAGAAAATGAACAACTGAGAAAGGTAGATGGAGAAGATGAGGTGGAAGCAGAGAGAGAAGACGAAGATGAGCTGGAAGGAGAGAGAGAAAGGCAACAGAAACGTGACAGAGAGAGAATACAAGGCGACCAGGGACAGGAGGAGGAGGGAGAACACCACAGCGGTGAAGATATGGAGGAGGAAGAGCATCACCAAAATGAGGAGGGAGAAAGCGACAGACAAGATAAGCTGCAGGGCTCAGACAGTGAGCCATCACCAACTATCTCCAGTGGAGCTGCTCCACATGGTATGGAAACTGTTGCTGCATAGTAAACTCAGTTCCATATGAATAAGAACAACAAAGGACAGAGACGGACATTTTGCTATAAGGTGTATTTAAGAGACATTGCTTAGACTTCTTCAAATAAATATAAATATTCATGTTTGCTTAAATATGAATAATTGGGGAAACTCAGTGTGAAAGTGTGATGAGATGGGGACAGAGTTTTAATATTTTGTGTACAATGTATTTTAGATCTATTGATCAGATTCAATTCCAAAATCAAACAAATGAACCTAAAACTGCTCTCCCTCTGTTAGTGTGTGTTAAACACAGTCTGGTGGTTAGAACTTATCAATGACAGTCCACATTGATTATGTTTTTACTAGTTGTTATATTGTAGAATTAGTTCAGATGTAATGCAGTTTCAATCTTTCCTCCCCTCCATCTTCTAGACGTATCCAAGTCCAGGTGGGAGGTGCCAGTGCAGCCAATGCTCCTCCAGGGAGGAGCCAGGAGAAGCTTCTGCAGCGACTGGTACAGATCTCATCCCTGGTTAGAATACTCACAATCCAAAGGTGCAGCTTACTGTTCTGCTTGTAGACATTTTTCCCTCCCCGATGCTCCAAGGACTGTTTTCACCTCATTCGTTATCGTAACTGGAAAAAGGCTGCAGTGAAAGACAGTGGTTTCTGTTCTCATGCAGATCTGAAGGCCATGTAAATTAGGGATTGACCGATTATCGGCGCCGATATTCGGCATTTTGACGCATATCGGCATCAGCCTTTTTTTTGTAATCCGACGGCCGATAAGAGATCAATTTAGAACTGGGTTATTTTGGCCTCTCTGTCTGCTGTCACTACTCTGTCCCACCCACAGCACCATCTGATTGGTTACACACTCTGGTTACACGCAGAGCCACGGCACAGGTAACAGCCAATCAGCAGTGAAAGCTGTGCATGCACAGTGCTCACACACACGGCAGAGAGGAGGAAAAGTTTTGTTCCTGGGGGGTTGGTTTCGAAGGTAAGGTAAGGCAGCAGACTCTCCTGAAATTGTAATAAACTAGGGCTGCAACGATTCCTCGAGTACCTCGAGTAACTCCATTACAAAAAATGATCGAGGAATTATTTCTGCCTCGAAGCCTCGTTTAATTCAATTTAAAACTCATGTTTCGCACAAATTCTTTTTAGTGTGACACAATGTGCAACGGCGTTACTAACGGCGTTATTTTTTCAGTAACGGAGTAATTAATTACTTTTCCCATCGTTGCAACGCCGTTACCGTTACTGAGAATGTAAAGTGGCGTGTTACTTGCGTTCCTACAATGTGGTTGAATGAAGCGCAGCGCTGTCAGGCTTTCTGACAGCCACACATCAGCTGCCGGGAGAGAGCAGGGTGGTGATGATGATTGGCTGGGTGGGCGGATGCCCTGCTCACGCTGTCTCACTGCACGCTCTAACTACTACTATAAACATAAGACAGAGACAATGGCGACGAGCCAGGGAAATTCAAAGGTAGCGTTTTTAAACTGGAATACCGACACTACTTCTTGCTTACTGAAGTTAACGCAGGGCTCCAGAGTGCGACCAATTTAGTGAGCTCCAGCGAAGGAGACGGAGCCACTCCGTTAAAACAAGCAAAGCTTGATTTTTCGGGTCAGTAACAGGTGGCGACGAGGGCCGAGCTGAACACACTGACTGCAAGGTATGTTGTTGACAACATGATACCTGTCCATTATTTCTATGCATATGGCCGGCTGCAATCTGTTGAGTTCAAATAAATACCAAATGTTCTGAAATACTGTATATAGTGTTTTTATTCTTCATTCAGTTATTATAAACATATTTTACGTTATAGAAGATGTTATAGAATGTAATAGCGTTATAGAACATAAAAAATAATGTCAGTTACTTTGCTGAGTAACTAATTACTTTTACAATGTGGTAACTGGAAGAGACAGAAGATGTCGAAGGTGTGGGATCATTTTAAATTAAAAATTAAGGACATCGTGTTGTGTGTACATTTGGACAACATTTTTATTTTATTTTCGATACTTAGAAAAAATAAGTGGGAAACAATTTTATTTATTTTATTTAATTTTATGTCTCAGGAAATGAAGTGAATTTGAATGAAGTAAATTTTTTATCTATATTGGAAATCTGAAACGGTTTACTACTTTACATAATATGTATAATAATAAATAAATGTAAATGTTTCTTAAATAGGAGACAAATTGTTGTTATTATTAAGTGATCCATCTTGTTTTCTATTGTATATTTAAAATTGGGCTTTAATTAAGCAAAAGTATGTTTTATCCGATTACTCGATTAATCAATGGAATATTCGATAGAATACTCGATTACCAAAATATTCGATAGCTGCAGCCCTATAATAAACATCCCAGTCACTCACAACTACTAGTAACATTACTGTGAGTCCATTAACGTTATAGAAACATAAGCAGCAGCTCTGCTCACACGCAGTCCCTCCAGACGGCCAGTTAATCTCTGAAAACAAGGTTGCTGATATATCGATATGGAAATAGTCCGTGATAGTAGAAGTCTGTGTGTGAGTGAGAGAGTGAAAACCTAATAAACTCAATTCAGTCCAGTTTTATTTGTTTACATTTTCAGTTAACTTTATAAAGATGCTGCTGACCTGGGAACACCCTGCACTTTTTCTTTTTGTTTGAACTTAAAACAAAGATAAGTGAAAGATTAACATTTCAGTTATATTGAATTTTGGAAAACTTTATTTACTGTAGAAAACTTTAGGGAGCTATTTATTTATTTAAATTTTCAGTTAACTTTATAAGACATGCTGCTGAGCCCGGGAGCTCGCTGCACTTTTTGTTAGAATTTTAAAACAAAGATGTCTATCGTCTAAAAAAAAACCTTTAACATGTTGCAAATCTGATAAGCTGTTTAATAAACATTAAATGCTTAAAGGCATTTAAACGAAGTTAAGTGTTGGACTTTGTATTATTCAAAAAGTTGACGCCAATATTTTCCCTTTTACTGCAAATGAATATCGGCTCCAAATATCGGTTATCGGCCTCCTTGACAACTAATAATCGGTATCGGCCCTGAAAAAAACATATGGGTCTATTTCTAATGTAAATCCAATGTTTGCATGGACAGAGAACAATCCCTGTGTTTGGACTAATGGATGAGCAGAAACAGAAGCAGGTGGCTATAAATCAATACTACATTAATCGCCCCCCCAGATTAAATTCAATATGTATAAATACATAAATATATATAAATACATATGTTTATATATATATTTCTAAATACATTTATATATAAATAAGTATACATATAAACATTCATATAAATATATATATATAAACATATACATATATATAAACATATATATATATTATTTATAATATTAGAAAAATTAGACACATACTATCACAGACAGATGCAGAAAAACTAATCCATGCATTTGTTACTTCAAGGCTGGATTACTGCAACTCTTTATTATCAGGTTGCCCCAATAAGTCCATTAAAACGCTCCAATTAATTCAGAACGCTGCAGCACGAGTACTGACAGGAACTAGAAAAAGAGATCACATCTCTCCTGTACTAGCTTCTCTGCATTGGCTCCCTGTAAAATGTAGAATAGAATTTAAAATCCTCCTCCTCACCTATAAAGCTCTTCATGGTCAGGCCCCTTCATATCTTAAAGAGCTCATAGTACCCTATTACCCCTCTAGAACACTACGTTCTCTGAATGCTGGGCTACTTGTGGTTCCTATAGTCTCTAAAAGTAGAACAGGAGCCAGAGCCTTCAGTTACCAAGCTCCTCTCCTGTGGAACCAGCTTCCAGTTGTGGTTCGGGAGGCAGACACCCTCACCACATTCAAGAGTAGGCTTAAGACATTCCTCTTTGATAAAGCTTATAGTTAGGGCTGGATCAGGTGAGTCCTGAACCATCCCTTAGTTATGCTGCTATAGGCCTAGACTATCGGGGGATTTCCCATGGTGCACTGAGCTACTCTCTTCCTCTCTCTTTCTGCACTCATTCATGTCCCTTTAATGCATGTTACTAACTTCACTTCTTCCCCGGAGTTCTTGTGCTTTCTCGTCTCGCAGGTTCTTATTGATCCTGGTGGAGCCTCCTGCCATGGTCCTGCTTGACTGCCATTGCCAATACTGTTGTTGCTGTGCACCTGTCTGTCTGTCTGTCGCTCTCTCTCTCCCTCTCTCTCTCTCTCTGTCTGTCTCTCTCGCTCTGTCTCTCTCTCTCTCTCTCACCCAAGTCGAGTCTCCCACCCACCTAGAGCCGGAGGATCTGTCCTAGGTTTCTGCCTTTTAACAGGCAGTTTTTCCTTGCCCTTGTCTCCAAGTGCTTGCTCATGGTGGTACTGTTGGGTCTCTGTAAATAATGTTTTAAAGAGTTCGGTCTAGACCTGCTCTATTTGAAAAGTGTCCTGAGATAACTTCTGTTATGAATTGGCGCTATACAAATAAAATTGAAATTGAATTGAATTGAATATGTTTATATATATATTTCTAAATATATTTATATATAAATAAGTATACATATAAACATTTATATAAATATATATGTTTATATAAACATATATATTTATATAAACATATATAATATATATTTATATATGTTTATATAATATATATATGTTTATATATTATATAAACAATATATTATATAAACATATATATTTATATAAACATATTTATATATGTTTATATAAATATTATATAAACATATATAAATATATATTTATATATGTTTATAAATATATATAAACATATACGTCTGCATTATGTTGCCTCCCTCTCGACTCCCAGAAATATTTCTCTAGATCTGCCCCTGATGATCTAATGATTATTGATAATGATTATTGATGATCTAATGATTATTGATAATGATTATTGATGATCTAATGATTATTGATGATGATTATTGATGATCTAATGATTATTGATGATGATTATTGATAATGATTATTGATGATCTAATGATTATTGATAATGATTATTGATGATCTAATGATTATTGATGATGATTATTGATAATGATTATTGATGATCTAATGATTATTGATAATGATTATTGATGATCTGATGTGGATGATTATTGATAATGATTATTGATGATCTCATGATTATTGATGATCTGTGTTCTGATGATGATTATTGATGATCTAATGATTATTGATGATGATTATTGATAATGATTATTGATGATCTAATGATTATTGATGATGATTATTGATAATGATTATTGATGATTTCTGTCACTATTTCCCTGCAGGAGCAATAAGCTAACGGCTACCGTTAGCTAGCATTAGCTCCGGTGTCTGTTTCCGGGTTTAATTGAACCTTTGTTGTTGTTGTTGTTGTTGTTGTTGTTGTTCCGACCGACTACAAACCGCCGGCGGGGAGTGAATATAACAATAAAACATGAATTATGATCAGAATATGATTCCACCGACCTGCGGACGTTGTGACGTGAAGCTGCTGCGGGCTGAAGGACGCGTGAGCGGAAGTGACCCGCATCATCATCATCATCATCATCATCTTCTTCTTCTTCTTCTAGGATTCCGGCAGTGTAGACGCTGTTAGGCGTACTGCTGCCCTCCACAGGTCAGATGGAGAACTATATTCTCACATACAGTCCTGTATCATGTAGAAACTGAAGAACTGCTCCACTCCAACTCCTGTCAGTCTAACAAAGAAAACCTTTCTCTCTTCTCTTTACCTTCCACATTCCAGGAACACCTGCCCTACTGTTCCAACGATCCCACACTCACACAATCCAGAAACATTTCCTACAGAGAATCATTGAACCCACAATGACCCAACCTCAACCTACAGAGTTTCACTGAGAATCACATAAACATATTTTCCTGACTTTAGGTTGTATAGAAAAGAAGTGTCTACCCCTGGCTTCCCTTTGCCACCCTCTCTGCCATTCTTTCAGCCCGCTTTGATTATTTCTCTTAATTCCACTCTCCCCATGGATAAATGAACATCTACTTCACTGCTTAAGCTTTCCTTTGCAGTGGTCCACCTGCTCATTCCCCCATAATATGAATTCAAAAGTTATTAAATAATGGTCAGATAGGAAAGGATTATGTGGGAAGACTATTAAATGTTCAATATCAATGCCATATGATAAAACAAGGTCAAGAGTGTGATTAAAACAATGAGTTGGTTTATTTACACTCTGACAGAAGCCAATTGAGTCTATTAATGATATAAATGCATTACTAAGGCTGTCATTGTCAACATCCACATGAATATTAAAATCACCTACAATAATTACTTTATCTGATTTAAGGACTAAACTTGATAGAAACTCTGAGAATTCAGATATAAAATCAGAGTACGGTCCAGGAGCGCGGTACACTATAACAAATAGAACTGGCTGCAGTGTTTTCCAGTTTGGGTGAGAAAGACTAAGAACAAGGCTTTCAAATGAATTATAATTTAGTTTAGGTTTAGGGTCCATTAAAACGCTCCAATCATATATGGCTGCTACTCCACCTCCTCGGCCAGTGCCTCGAGGAATGTGAGTATTAATATGACTGGGGGGGTGGATTCATTTAGGCTAACATACTCCTCGTGGGACAACCAGGTCTCAGTAAGACAAAGTAAATCAATATCATAATCTGATATTAATTCATTCACTAAAACAGCTTTAGAGGACAGAGACCTGATATTTAACAGCCCACATTTCATTCTCTTATTTTGTGCTACTGAGGAGTTGGTTTTTTCCTGGTCCTAACTCTGGACTGTCAGGTTTTAGAGATAAACTTCGCCATATTTCTAGATAAGAGAGCCGCTCCATCCAAAGTGGGATGGATGCCGTCTCTCCTAATCAGACCAGGTTTTCCCCAAAAAGGCTTCCAGTTATCAATGAAGCCCACATCGTTTGCTGGACACCACCTCGACAGCCAGCGGTGGAATGATGACATCATCACTGGTCACATCTCCTTGATTAGTTCCCTTAACTTTAAACAGCACGACAAACTCTTGAGTATTTCCAGTTTTCCTAACCTTATTTCCTTCATCTCCTGACATTTCAGGTCTTTCACTCGATGCCCCCCTCTTAGAGCCCCCCTTTTCCTTTACCTTCACCACCGTCTGCCCCCCACCACCCTCAGCCCCCCTCCCTGAAGCCATGAGCCTCTTAAACCCCTCCTTCCCAACCCTAATCTAATTCTAATAATACTAGCCCAACTATTAATCAAAGAAAAAGTCAAAGAAAAAGTGTCTCGAGCTTGTTGTGCGGAAGCAGGTGTAGAACACGAGCACGTGCTCCGCTTCTCTCAGCGTGTCTCAATCAATCCTTTAGATTTGATTGGCGGCTGGCATCCAGCTTATATATTAAACCCTAAACATTAACCCCGTTTCCCTCAAGGACTTTCTCACATACCTCGCAACATGTTCCCTACCGTGAACATCACTTTGTCCCTTCTCTCCTGTCTCTCTCTCTCCTCCCTCTCTCTCTGTGTACCTGTCTCTCTCTCTGTGTACCTGTCTCTCTCTCAATTCAATTCAATTCAATTCAAATGGCTTTCTTGACATGATGTAACACTGTACATATTGCCAAAGCAAGCGTTTGGAATTAAAAATAATAATAATAACAGTAAAGGAAAACAATATTTACAATAAATTAATTATAATCTATACTGTTGGTAATACTGTAACTATGATTGACTCAATCACAGTCACAGTCACAATCAATCAATCTCAGTCAATAAGTAATTAATTAAATCAATCAATCAATCAATCAATCAGTTTGGGTTAAATAAAAATGTCATTAAAACAGTAGTAAAGTAACTACAGTTAAAACAAGTAATCTGTTGTCAATATAACAGTAATTACAAATTATTAAATATAATAATCTATATAATATTAAAATATATTAGAATTAAAATAAAATAGATAGATAAAACTGTTAACGTGTGTGTGTGTGTGTGTGTATGTATATATATAAACAACAACAACAACAACAAAAAAACAACTAAAACAATCAATTATTTTATACATTTATCTGAGTTTCCACTGGTCGTCCTCAGTTCGTGGCATGAGGAGACATATTTTGCTGCAATAATTTGACTTTTGGGCATTTCTCCCAGTAAATAGGGGAGTTTCTGTGTGTCTGATAATAATTTGAATTTGGGGAATATTTGGGAAATGTTTGCGAATAGTTTTTCTCTTAAAGTTTTGAATTTAGGGCATGAGGTTAGAAAATGCAGCTCTGTCTCTACCTGTCCTCTGTCACACTGGGAGCAGAGTCTCTCCTCTTCTGGTAGCCAGTTCTGTCTGTGGCGACCCGTTTCTATGGCCAGGCTGTGTTCACTCAGTCTGTACATTGTCAACATTTTTCTTAGTTTAGGACATTTTATTGTGCTCAGGTAATTTGCCAGTTTGAATTCTCTTTTTAGGGTCAGATAACATTGTAATTTACTTTGTGTTTTGGTCGATTCTTTCCAGTATTCAATATATTTTCTTTTTGCTTGTTGATAATTTGGTTTGGTCTGATTGAGTTGGTGTTGCTGTCCTGAGGCTGTTGGGGACATGTTACTGCAGAGAGCCTCAGGACCAGCTGGCTGAGGGGACTCTTCTCTGGTTTCAGCTCCTGGTATGTTAGGGCTTTGTGATGGTATGTCTGGGGGTTAACTGATTTATCTTCTCTGTATTTTTAGTAGGAGGGGGTATTGGCCGAGTTCTGCTCTGCACAGATTATTTGGTGTTTTTCTCTGCACCTGCAGGATGCTCTTACAGAACTCGCTGTGGAAAGATTCTATGATTGTTTTGTCCCATTTGTCAAATTCATTTTTTAGTTTTGGTCCCCAAATTTCGCTGCCATATAGAATTATTGGTTCTAGTACAAATTGGAAAATGTTAAGCCAGATTTGGATTGGAATATAGATTTTAATGTTTCTCTTTATTGCATAGAAAGCTCTCCTTGCTTTGTCCCTCAGATCTTTCACAGCCATGTTGAGGTTTCCTGTGTATGTGAGAAGAATGCTGTTTGTTTGTTTCCAATCTTTACGGCACATTCACTTTTTGTATACATGTTCTTAATCAGATCATATGTTTTTCCTCCAATGCCACTTTCAAGTAGCCTATAGAAAAGGCCCTTGTGCCAGATGGAATCAAAGGCTTTTTTGAAGTCAACGAAACATGCATATACCTTTCTTTTCCTAATTTTTAATTCTTGATCAATTAAAGTCTGGAGGGTAAATATATGGTCCATTGTGCAGCAATTTGGCAAGAAACCAATTTGGCATTTATTAATATTGTGGTCATCAAGAAAGTTGACAAGTCGTTTATTAATGATGTTGCAGAATATTTTTCCCAGGTTACTGGGACACATATTCCTCTGTAGTTATTTGGATCATATTTATTTCCGGATTTATGAATTGGGGTTATTAAACCTTTGTTCCAGATGTCTGGAAAAGCTCCAGTTGACAGAATAGTATTGAATAGTTGTATTATAGCCAATCTGATTTTATGGTCTGAGTATTTGATCATTTGGTTGAGGATTCCATCAATACCACAAGCCTTTTTTCCTTTCAGACTGGATGACTTCTGTTAATTCTTGTTCTGTTACTGGGTAATCTAGAGGGTTTTGGTTGTTTTTTATCACCGCCTCCAGAGTTTTCCATTTTGTGAATATCTTGTACTGATCATCATTCTTTGTAATATTACTGTATAATTCACTAAAGTGATTAATCCAAGTATTTCCATCTTGGATCACCAATTCTTCCTGCTGGGTTTTGTTTAGGTTGTTCCATCTCTTCCAGAACTGGTTGGATTCGAGGGATTCCTCAATTTCACAGAGCTGGTTCTTGCTGTGTTGTTCTTTCTTTGTTTTTAGGGTGTACTTGTATTGTTTCACAGTGGCCTCATATTGACAGCGTATGTTGTGGTTATCTGGGTCTCTATGCTTTTCATTTGATAATTTCCTTAAAGTTTTCCTTAGGTTTTTGCATTCAGTGTCGAACCATTTGTTATTGTTCATTTGTTGAGATTTTGGTTTGGAGGCTTTCAAATTAGACAATAGAGCCAAATGATGAAAAATTGAATTGATTTTGTCCACAGCAGAATTTACACCAGAATTATTATGGGGAAATGTTTCAGTTAGAAATAAATGAGTTAAATCATATATGTTTTGACTTTCCAGTGCCTTTTGGTACGCCCCCATGCTGTCAGGGGTCCATCTGTATGAGTATGTGCTGTTAAACAGTTCACAGGCACTAGGGGCTCCAGAGTTAGACTGGGCCCTTTTCAGATAGATTGTGATTTTGCTGTGGTCTGAGAGGTGTGTGAGGGGTGTGAGGGGGCTGACTGTGAAAGCTCTGAGAGACATTGGATCTAGATCTGTAATGAAATAATCTACCGTACTACTGCCAAGAGCTGAGCTGTAAGTGTAGCGACCCAGAGAGTCCCCTCGTAGCCTCCGCTGACTATGTACAGACCCAGTGTACGGTAGAGCTGTAAAAGCTGCATACCGCTTGTATTAGTAAGCTTGTCAAAGCTCTTTCTAGTAGGACATTCAGGGAGGGGGAAGCAGGTGCTTCCAGGTAAGTGTTTGTCTCCCTGGGTGTTCATAGTGTCAGCTCTTTCCCCTGTTCGAGCGTTCAAGTCCCCACAGAGTAATACATTTCCCATGGTTTTATAATGGTTAATTTCCTCCTCAAGAAAAGGGAAAATATCTGGGTTGTAGTAGGGGGATTCTGATGGAGGTATATAGATGGCACACATGTAGACATGTTGCTCAGCACAAATAATCTTTTTGTTAATTTTCAACCATATATAAGATTCTTCTTTTTTAATAACTGTGATGGACTGGCTCAGTTCTGATTTACACCATATAATCATGCCTCCTGAATCTCTGCCTTGGGTTATTGTGGGATGTTTTGTTGATGGTATAATAATCTCAGTGTAGCCGTGAGGACAACCAGTGGAAACATTTTCTCTGCACCATGTTTCCTGTAAAACTATGATGTCAGAGTCTTTTAACTCTCTATTAAAATCTGAATTTCTGCTCTTTAAACCAAAAGCTGATGATCTCAGACCTTGAATGTTCCAACATGTTATTGTAAATAATTTCATCTCCAAGTGTGATCCGTTCAAAAATTAGACAAACACCTTAAAAGAAAAATAATAATAATAATAAACTAGATATTGAAAAATAATAATGGTAATAAATGAAAAGTGTAAAAAGACGAAAAGAGGTCAATTAATAAAATATTAAACTTTGAGTGACATTTTAGAGTGTATCATGTATGAAATCCTGTTAAGAATTGTCCTTATAAAACTATTCATTTAAAATGATATACAACATGTTAAACTATTAATTATCGTGGTGTCTCTGCTCTTCCACCATGTAGCTACATGAGGCGAGAGCAGAGCAGGTTTAGCATGTGTAATATTTCTATGAGTTCACCAGAGGGGGGTGGGGCTGTGGCACCGCTGCAGCATTGTTCAGCCCAATAGGCTGCTGCTCCTGTAGTATTGGTTCTGCCGTTGGGAGGAGGGGGGGGTATAGGACCTCCAGGCTGGGAGGCTCTCTGAGTCTGAACCAGGCTGGGTGAGAGGGGGTGAGTCCTCGAGGAAAGGGCCCTGTTGTACTTCAGCAGGTGTAGTGGGAGTTTGGCTGGATGTGGTCTGGGTCTGAAAGGTGAGCACAGGGGGTTGTGTGGAGTTCAGTCTGGCTTGTAGACTGAGCCCTGTTCTGTCCCTCTCATGTAGCTCTTCTCTCAGAGTAGCCAACTCAGTTCTGCAGTTGTCTCTGTCCTTCCTAAGTTCCTTCACCTCCTCACTGAGATGATCCAGCTGTGTTCTCTGATGAGCTAGTTCCTGTTGAAACTCTCTCAGCTGTGAGTTGACATTGTTGTGTTCTTTCTTGGCCTGGAAGTCACTGACAGTAGGAGAAGTAGGCTGCTGTTGGTCCAGCTGCTCTCCTCTCTCTCTCTCTGTCTCTCTCTCCTCCCTCTGTCTCTCTCTCTCTCTCTCTCTCTCTCTCTCTCTCTCTCTCTGTCTCTCTCTCTCTCTGTCTCTCTCTCCTCTCTCTCTCTCCTCTCTCTCTCTCTCTCTCTCTCTATCTCTGTCTCTCTCTCTCCTCTCTCTGTCTCTCTCTCCTCTCTCTCTCTCCGTCTCTCTCTCTCCTCTCTCTCTCTCTCTCTCTCCTCTCTCTGTCTCTCTCTCCTCTCTCTCTCTCCTCTCTCTCTCTCTCTCTCTCTCTCTCTGTCTCTCTCTCCTCTCTCTCTCTCTCTCTCTCTCTCTCTCTCTCTCTCTGTCTCTCTCTCTCCTCTCTCTCTCTCTCTCTCCTCTCTCTCTCTCCTCTCTCTCTCTCTCTCTCTCTCTCTCTCTCTCTCTCTCTCCTCTCTCTCTCTCTCTCTCTCTCTCTCTCTCTCTCTCTCTCTCTCTCTCTCTCTCTCTCTCTCTCTCTCTCTCTCTCTCTCTCTCTCTCTCTCTCTCTCTCTCTCTCTCTCTCTCTCTCTCTCTCTCTCTCTCTCTCTCTCTCTCTCTCTCTCTCCTCTCTGTCTCTCTCTCTCGCCTCTCTCTCTCCTCTCTGTCTCTCTCTCTCCTCTCTCTCTCTCTCTCTCTGTCTCTCTCTCTGTCCTCTCTCTCTCATTCCATAAGAACATGCTGCACAGATTCAGGATGATCACACAATCTACATTTACCAGTAAGATGTTTACCAATTCTGTATAATGTGCTATTAAACTCTGTGTGCCCTAATCTGAGGCGGGTAATGACCGCCTCCACCTTCCTGCTCCCGCCCACCACTCCTCCTTTCTTCCTGTCTTGTTTAAATCCCAGTATTCCTGCCAAACCTTTTGTATTTGTGTTTTAATGATTGTCTTTCCTTCTGCTTTCCCTAGTGGGATATTGTTTTGTGACTATGTCTGCATCCTCATTGCCCTCAACCCCTGCATGAGCAGGGACCCACAGAAAACAGACCATCCTCCCCCTGTTATGAAGGCCGTATAGCATTTGATGGATCTCCATGATTAGATCTTGCCTGCATGACTTCATGGTCTTAATACTCCTGATGGAATGAGTGCGTTGGCCCTGTTGTCTCCCCCTAACCATCTCAGTGCGAGCGTGATAGCCAGGAGTTCAACTGTGTACACTGATGCATGATCTGTTGTTGCCACTTTGAACTCTGGAATGTAAACGCACCTATTCTCTGTAAATATTCATACTCTATTTGCATAATTCTGTTCAATATACCTTTGCACTATGACTCCAGTAACTCCCTGCCTTGTCTTCCTTTTGAGCTTCTGCTGAATATTAAAATCTACTGACAGCATCTAGAACCACCAGGGAGGAAGTGACCGTCAAACTTTATTTAAACATCAGTTCAACAGCAGAGACAAATAACAAATAAAGATTCAATTATTATTTAATGGACACTGAAGACATTCATATCCGAGGAACTACAAAACAAACTCCAGAAGAAAAATGGGACGAAAGTTTACACTGGAAATTAAAGCTGGATCAATTCAATTCAATTCAATTCAATTTTATTTGTATAGCGCCAATTCATAACAGAAGTTATCTCAAGACACTTTTCAAATAGAGCAGGTCTAGACCGAACTCTTTAAAACATTAATTACAGAGACCCAACAGTACCACCATGAGCAAGACCTTGGAGACAAGGGCAAGGAAACACTGCCTGTAGGACAGATCCTCCGGCTCTAGGTGGGTGGACGTCTGTCTCGACCAGTTGGGGTGAGAGAGAGAGA
Source organism: Dicentrarchus labrax (assembly GCF_905237075.1). Taxonomy (NCBI): domain Eukaryota; kingdom Metazoa; phylum Chordata; class Actinopteri; family Moronidae; genus Dicentrarchus; species Dicentrarchus labrax. The sequence continues at coordinate 1,752,146 of NW_026136704.1, forward strand.
GAGAGAGACAGAGAGAGAGAGAGAGAGAGAGAGACAGACAGACAGACAGGTGCACAGCAACAACAGTATTGGTAATGGCAATCTAGCAGGACCATGGCAGGAGGCTCCACCAGGATCGATAAGAACCTGCGAGACGAGAAAGCACAAGAACTCCGGGGAAGAAGTGAAGTTAGTAACATGCATTAATGGAACATGAATGAGTGCAGAAAGAGAGAGGAAGGGAGGAGCTCAGTGCACCATGGGAAATCCCCCCGATAGTCTAGGCCTATAGCAGCATAACTAAGGGATGGTTCAGGACTCACCTGATCCAGCCCTAACTATAAGTTTTATCAAAGAGGAATGTCTTAAGCTTACTCTTGAATGTGGTGAGGGTGTCTGCCTCCCGAACCACAACTGGAAGCTGGTTCCACAGGAGAGGAGCTTGGTAACTGAAGGCTCTGGCTCCTGTTCTACTTTTAGAGACTATAGGAACCACAAGTAGCCCAGCATTCAGAGAACGTAGTGTTCTAGAGGGGTAATAGGGTACTATGAGCTCTTTAAGATATGAAGGGGCCTGACCATGAAGAGCTTTATAGGTGAGGGGGGAGGATTTTAAATTCAATTCTACATTTTACAGGGAGCCAATGCAGAGTAGCTAGTACAGGAGAGATGTGATCTGTTTTTGTAGTTCCTGTCAGTACTCGTGCTGCAGCGTTCTGAATTAATTGGAGCGTTTTAATGGACTTATTGGGGCAACCTGATAATAAAGAGTTGCAGTAATCCAGCCTTGAAGTAACAAATGCATGGATTAGTTTTTCTGCATCTGTCTGTGATAGGATGTGTCTAATTTTTCTAATATTACGTAAATGAAAGAAGGCAGTCCTAGAGGTCTGCTTTATGTGGGAGTTAAATGACAAATCCTGATCAAAGATAACTCCAAGATTCCTGACAGTGGTGCTAGAGGCCAAGTTAATGCCATCTAGAGTGACTATATCTTTAGTGAGTCTCTAAGGTTTTTGGGGCCAAGAACAAGAATTTCGAGTTTCGATTTTCGAGAAAATTGCAGCTCATCCAGGATTTTATGTCCTTAAGACATGTTTGTAATTTAGATAATTGATTAATTTCATTGGGCTTGATTGATAGATATAACTGCGTATCATCTGCATAACAGTGAAAGTTAATGGAGTGATTCCTAATAATGTTGCCTAAAGGGAGCATATATAAAGTAAATAGTATTGGTCCAAGTACAGAACCTTGTGGAACTCCATGACTAACTGTAGTATGTATTGAAGATTCATCGTTAACATGTACAAACTGCGAACGATCTGATAAATATGACTTAAACCAGCTTAGTGCGGTTCCTTTAATGCCAATTTGATGCTCAAGTCTCTGTAAAAGAATATTATGGTCAATGGTGTCAAATGCAGTGCTACTGCAATAAGCTTCCTGACGGCTACAAGCGTAACAACAGTAAGTCCCTACCCTTTGTTTTAACTTTATAATTATAAATGTATATATATATACTATATGAGTTAATTACATTATTGTGTTCATTATAAACGTTGCAACAACTGATTTATATATTTTATATATTTCATAGAAATTCATTATATAAGAGATAAAATAACATCATATGAGAGAATAAGATTTGTTGAAATTTACTTGTTACAGCAGCTCCAGAAAATAAATGGACAAATTAATATGAATAATGAATACATAAAAAGAGAAAGATATAAAAATATATAAGGAATATAATAATAAGAGTTTATATACAGTGATTGATTGAGTTCACTCATTGTGTGAAGGTTTATAATAAAATAATGAAATAAAAATATTGCCATGAAAGATGAATATAGTTTGCAGCAGGAGGCAGTGACACAAATCTACGGAAGCGTATTGCATTCACTTGAACATTTTTAGGTTTGTTTTTCTGAGTAATTATTTGTGTTGTTCTGAGTTTAGAGAGCATTTGAAACAATAAATCAATCAGATTTTACTTTGATCTGGGTTTCAGACTCTGGGAGATAGTCCTGTCTTTAAGTCATATAGATGGTATTATCATTAGTCTGTTGACTCTACGCAGGAACCTGAGGTAGATAGCTGAAGATGGGGCATGTGTGTGCGGGCAGGAGTCACTATAGGTCCATGGGAGTCACTGCAGGTTGGAGGTTCTCGCGGGAGTTCAAAGTATCTCGATAATTCAGAAGAAAAATTACTCCGAAAAACAGAAAAGAATTCAAAAAAACAAACCAAAAAATAAATGACTCATTACTTTTTTTTTTTCAAGTGGATGCAATACGCTTCCGTAGTGATTACAGTATAAATATAATAGTAGTATTTAAAGTATAAACACATTAAAACCACCGACTGTCTTTGATAATTCTGTTGTTGCTCATTTGTTTATAACGTTTTCATTCTGGTGTTTTCGGTTTCTGTATTTAGAATCGAAGTGAGACATCATTTGTTTTACTATCTCTGCAGTAAAGCGGAACCCGGAAGTGCGGTGTTTGTTGTCAGCAACCGTTGCTGCTGTTTTATTTTCTCTCTTTGAATCTTTCTGACGCATCATTCTGTCATTTAAAGGTTATTATTATTATTATTCTCTTCGTAAAGTTCCGTTTTCCGCTGTAACTTCCGTCATTGGTGGACTTTCACGGTGCAGCGGCTCTTTGGGTCCGTGTGACGCCGCAGCGGGAACTTTGAAAGCGGCTCGCGGCAGTTAGCATGCAGGCTAACTGCTAGCACATCACTGAATTAAAGAGTTAATTAAATGTTGGGTCAGCCGGCCTCCAGGCTGCGGGACGCCGAAATCAGTCCGGATCAGTCGTCCTGCAGCTCGGACACCGGGGACGTTTTAATCCGATCCACTCAGGTTCGGGTTCATGAAGCAAGACCAGGACCCGGGTCTGTCCAGATCACCGTCCAGAAACTGGCGGACCCCCCCGTCCAGGTACTGGCGGACCCCCCCGTCCAGGTACTGGCGGACCCCCCCGTCCAACCGCCTCTGGCCGAGCAGCAGCGGCGGCCGAAGCTCCGACAGAAGCCGGAGAAAGCTGCTCCTCTGCGGGCAGCAGCGCGCTCTCAGCCCGGTAGGTGTTCCACATCCGCTGGTGACCCGAGCTATCTGGTGACCCGAGCTATCTGGTGACCCGAGCTATCTGGTGACCCGAGCTATCTGGTGAAACAGGAAGTTTATTATTGATCAAAACATTAAGATAGATTGACTCACAGTAACATAATGAGCTGTTTCAAGGTCCCTGGCAAAAGTTGTCGGGCCTGGTGTAATATTGGATATTCTTCACGTCACATTCAGGTCGGCCACTAGGTGGCGCTACTTTCAGGCAGTCTAATAACCCTATATAGGCCACGCCCACTACCGCTAAGATTTTTTTTCGCTAGAGTGCGAAATGTCCAAAAACTACGTTTTCGTGATCCATCCACGCGCTTTTGTCCGATTCGCACGAAATTTTGCACGTAGCATCTGGAGACCGTCCTGGCAAAAAAAACTAATTTAAAGTATTTTGATATTTCAAAAAATAAGGAAGTTATAAAATTAGCACTTCCTGTTGATTTTTCGTCAAAAAAGGAAGTTGGGCATTTCTCCACATTGGTATGTCCGATTTACACCAACCTTGGGTCCATAGTTCATCATGTCTTCATTATGTATCGTGAACAATTGCAGGCCATCACCACAAGGTGGCGCTCTTTAAAATGAAGAAGTTTATATCTCTGCATTGGCAAGTGTGATTAAAACGAAACTTGGTAGGATGCTTGCCCATGGCTCCCTGAGGGTCCCCTAAAAAAGGTGTCAACAATCCGCCACCGGGTGGCGCTCTGGTGGAAGATAATTAGCTGTGCTGAGACCGTAATAGTTATGAATATGAAATTCACAGGACACGTGTAGACTAGAGCCTTCAGCTCACATACCAATTATCGTGTTTGTCGTGTTTGTAGCGCCCCCTACAGGACTTTTAAAAAGCAGCCCCGGCGCCACGTTTCACCGATATGTATGAAACTCGGTAGGCATGTATAATGTGCCGAGACGTACAAAAAAGCCTCTTGGACCCATGCCCCAAAACCCACAGGAAGTCGGCTATTTTCATTTTAATTTTCACTCTGGGAGGCCATTTTGTGGTCATTTTCACTTTTTTGCCTTGTATTTGAACGAACTCGTCCTAGGGAATTTATCGGATCTGCTTCAAAATTGGTCAGCGCAGTCAAAAAATTTTGCTGAATGAACGCCGTGCTTTTTGTGACTGTACGTTGAAGGGCGTGTCCATGGCGTGCCGTCAAAGTCGGCCACTGTGATGCCATTTCCGGCATTTCAGGGCTTCTATTTTAACTAACTCCTACAGATTTTATCATATTGAATTCATATTCCATCACTGCAATCTAGACACATTATGTTGTTGCTGTTGTTGCTGTTGTTGCTGTTGTTGCTGTTGTTGTTGTTGCTGCTGTTGTTGCTGTTGTTGTTATTGCGGGTTCTGCTGTTGTTGTTGCTGCTGCTGCTGTTGTTGTTGTTGTTGTTGTTGTTAAAGCTAATGTGTGTCTGTGTGCAGACAGACGGACGATGAAGAAACCAGAACCGACCAAAGAGAACAGAGAACCCACAGGAACGGTGAGTCTGCTTCTTCTTCCAAACATCTACTCTCTACTTTCATTTGTCCCTAATTACCCATCACTATTATATAATATAGAATATAGAATATAGAATATAGAATATAATATATCTGCCTCTGTCAGATCCACAATTACAGGACTGGACTAAATCTACCTGTGGAACATATACTTCATCATATACTATCATATGTGATATGTGTTTATATAAACCATGTTGATATTATATATCATATTTATACAATATATTATTATTATTATTATTATTATTAATATATATTACAATATTACTATTATTATATAACAATATATAAGATATTATCTATTGTATGTATATCTTCTTGTATAGTCAAGTATCTATTATACATATGCTATGTATCATATCATATCTTGTATGTATATATATTACAGTATGTATGCACACCTTGCACAGGCTGAATATATGACACATGTTTACATTATATCAATATTAATGTATAATATCTATGTGTGTACATGTATATCTGTTCAGTCATCATATTATATATAATTATTATTATTAATATTAATATCTGTTACATTGGAATTTTATATATATATATATATATATATATATATAAAATATAATATATAATATATCTTATCTATCAGCTCGTCACACAAACATTGAACGTTATCAGGTTGTGTAATCATTAGATTTGACCAGCTGATTTCTGAATGAAGCTGCACATTCAAACACATTTCTGTCTTTGTGGGGTAATCAATACATAGATCAATTCAATTAAACTAAATTTTATTTGTATAGCGCTAATTCATAACAGAAGTTATCTCAGGACACTTTTCAAATAGAGCAGGTCTAGACCGAACTCTTTATAACATTAATTACAGAGACCCAACAGTACCACCATGAGCAAGACCTTGGAGACAAGGGCAAGGAAACACTGCCTGTTAAAAGGCAGAAACCTAGGACAGATCCTCCGGCTCTAGGTGGGTGGTCGTCTGTCTCGACCAGTTGGGGTGAAAGAGAGAGAGACAGAGAGAGAGAGAGAGAGAGAGAGAGAGAGAGAGAGAGAGAGAGACACAGACAGACAGACAGGTGCACAGCAACAACAGATCAATATTAATATTAATATTGTGTTCTTCCAGCAGCCTCCAGCAGCAGAGTGTAGTCCACACAGGAAGCTCTCTGCTGGGACACACAGCGACCGGCAGCCTGGTGAGAGAACCAGCTTCATCAATCTGTCAATAATCAATAATCAATAATCACATTCAGTGATCCAGAACAGCTGTGAAAATATTTTATCTTTATCTTATTTAAAATTAATTGTATTTTAATTTCTACCATTAACAGTTCAGTTTGATCGTTGGGTATTAAAATGTGACTTTTTTATTGATTATAGTTTATTGATACATACATGGGTCATTATTGCAGAATTGATAATAAAATAATTGTATTAATATTTCTGAAATATTTTTAACTTCTGACACAAAAATCATAAAACTAGACTCAGAAATAAAACTAGCTTATGTTTCTGACATCATCACCCTGCTGACATCATCACCCACATCATCACCCCACTGACATCATCACCCCACTGACATCATCACTCTTAGGTCACGAACTCCTGACGTCACGTTTCGCTGCTGGAGGTCGAGGAGTTGTGCTCGCGGCTCTGAAAGAACGGTGAGAAAAAAAACTATAATTTCTAAAATATAATAAAAAGTGAATAATAATATAATAATAATTAATAATATAATAAGAATTAATAATAATATAATAGTAATATAATTTAATTAATGAGATTTTAAATAAAACAAAATGAATAATAATATAATAATTATTAATAATATAGTAATAATTAATGATTTGAAATAAACATAATGAATAATAAAATCAAAGGTTTGCTCTCACTGGTGCTGTAAAATATTATTGGATACAATCATGTGACCGTGCTGACCAATAATAACTGAAGATATTGATCAACCTTCAGTTTAAGCTGAACTTTGTACTATCTAGATTCTGAAGTAGTGGAATACTTCATATGGAATGTAAATACTCTGATCACTCTGATCAAGTTTGGTTTGTGTACTTCATAAACTGGAAGAGATTATTGATCAGTGTAATTAATCAGTATGTTGGTATTTAAAATATTAAATGAACTCAATCTCTGATCGTGAGTTCTCTCTGCTGCTCAGCTCTCACAGCGCCCCCCGCAGGAGGGAGGTCAAAGTGCAGCTGCTGGACCCGGAGCCACTTCGGACCAGCTCCCAGCATGGACCCGGTCTGAGGACAAACTCCCAGGATGCAGTGGGTGTGGCGGGGGTCCAGATGGACGCCACCAACACAGCAGCGGCTGCTGCAGCTGCAGCGTTGGTGGCTGCTGCTCCTCTGATGAAGGTAGACCTGAGACCAGTTCACTGACACTGGAGGTAACTGACAGTAACTAGTGTCAGTAACTAGTGCCAGTAACTAGTGTCAGTATCTAACTAGTAACTAGTGTCAGTAACTAATTAGTAACTAGTGTCAGTAACTAGTGCCAGTAACTAGTGTCAGTATCTAACTAGAAACTAGTGTCAGTAACTAACTAGTAACTAGTGTCAGTAACTAGTGCCAGTAACTAGTGCCAGTATCTAACTAGTAACTAGTGTCAGTAACTAACTAGTAACTAGTTCCTGTAACTAGTGTCAGTATCTAACTAGTAACTAGTGTCAGTAACTAACTAGTAACTAGTGTCAGTAACTGACAGTAACTAGTATCAGTAACTAGTGCCAGTAACTAACTAGTACCTAATGTCAGTAACTAGTGTCAGTATCTAACTAATAACTAGTGTCAGTAACTAACTAGTAACTACTGTCAGTAACTGACAGTAACTGACAGTAACTAGTGTCAGTAACTAGTGTCAGTAACTAGTGCCAGTAACGTGTCAGTATCTAACTAGTAACTAGTGTCAGTAACTAACTAGTAACTAGTATCAGTAACTAGTGTCAGCATCTAACTAGTAACTAGCAGCAGTAACTAACTAGTAACTAGTACCAGTAACTAACTAGTAACTAGTTTCAATAACTAGTGTCAGTAACTAACTAGTAACTAGTGTCAATAACTAACTAGTAACTAATTAGTAACTAGTGTCAGTAACTACTTTTGTGAGTAACTTGTTAGTTACTCACATAAGTAGTTAAGAGAGACTGACATCTGCAGACTGAATCCGTCTGTCTCTCTGACTGTCCGTCTCTCTAACTGTTTGTATGTCTCTCTCTGTCTCTCTGTCTGTCTGTCTGTTTGTCTCTCTGTCTGTCTGTCTCTCTGTCTGATTGACTGACTGTCTCTCTGACTGTCTGTCTCTCAGGCTCAGTCAGATATGGAGGTTCGAGTGTGTCAGCTGACTGAAGGAATCCAGAAGCTGCTGCAGACTGACAGGTACACGCACACTCATTGGTACTTGTTATTTCTGAATTTGTGAGGACTGTGTAGTGTGGTTATTATATATTATATATTAGATATTAGTATATATTATATATTAGTATATATTATTATATATTAGATATTGTATATTATTATATATTGGTTATTGTATATTATTATATATTATTATATATTATTATATATTAGATATTATATATTAGGTTATATTATTATATATTAGATATTGTATATTATTATATATTGGTTATTGTATATTATTATATATTATTATATATTGGTTATTGTATATTATTATATATTGGTTATTGTATATTATTATATATTGTTATATATTAGATATTATATATTATTAGATATATGTTATTATATAGTATTTTATATTATTATATATTAGTTATTGTATATATTATTACATATTAGTTATTATATATTAGATTTTATATATTATTATATATTAGATATTGTATATTATATATAAGATATTGTATATGTTACTCGTATACTGTACTTTATGATATGTTACAATATAATATAGAATGTTACTATGTACTGTTATATTACCATAATATACATATATTATATACTTTAACCACTTAATCATTCATTATTCTGGTGACATCACTGTGACATCACTGTGTGGTCTGCGAACAGGGGGCGGAGCCTGAGCCATCAGACGCTGCAGCACCTGGAGACGCTGCAGAGCCACCAGCTGCAGCTGCAGGTAAACACACTTACCTGTCTGCTGCTCACACCTGACTGCTGTCTGACTGCTCATTGGCCCTCCTCTCCTCCAATCAGAGCCAGCTGCTGGAGTCGGCCCTCAGGATAGTGACTGCCCACGCCACCGTGACCCCTGTGACCTCTGACCCGGCCGCCTCCTCTGACCGTCTGCAGGTCACTCACCTGGACGCTGCAGGTACACAATCACACACACACTCATTACATTGCCCAAAAGCATCATGGGAAGTGTAGTTCAGGCAGGAAGCAGTCAAACTTTAGATCCAGATCTGACCAGCAGGTGGCAGCAGCAGCATCACTATTCAGTGTGTGGTTACCATGGAAACCAGACTGAGCAACAGAACAGAGAGAGGTGTGTGTGTGTGTGTGTGTGTGTGTGTGTGTGTGTGTGTGTGTGTGTGTCTCTTCCATTTTGGAGACGGGGTTGCCATGGTAACCAGGCTGTTTGTAGCAGAGGGCTATTTTTAGCTGCTTTTGTTGCTGTTGTTATTGCTGTTGCTGCTGTTGCTGCTGTTGCTGTTGCTGTTGCTGCTGTTGCTGTTGCTGCTGTTGCTGTTGCTGTTGCTGCTGTTGCTGTTGCTGCTGTTGCTGTCTGCTGTTGCTGTTGCTGTTGCTGCTGTTGCTGTTGCTGCTGTTGCTGTTGCTGCTGTTGCTGTTGCTGCTGTTGCTGTTGCTGTTGCTGCTGTTGCTGCTGTTGCTGTTGCTGTTGCTGCTGTTGCTGCTGTTGCTGTTGCTGCTGTTGCTGTTGCTGCTGTTGCTGTTGCTGCTGTTGCTGTTGCTGTTGCTGCTGTTGCTGTTGCTGCTGTTGCTGTTGCTGCTGTTGCTGTTGCTGTTGCTGCTGTTGCTGTTGCTGCTGTTGCTGCTGTTGCTGTTGCTGCTGTTTCTGTTGCTGTTGTTATTGGACCGGCTTAATGCTTAAGTAGTCCAAAACTGTACAATGAATAAACAGTGCTCCACTGGAACTGTCATCATTAGGCTACAATTAAAGGACTAAAGGAGTTACTTTAAGTCCACTAATCAACTGTTGTACACTTTGCTTTAAATGTGGCAAGTAGAGGTGCATGTTACTTAGATGTAGAGTATGATTAAGTGCAAACAATTCATAAGTACAGGTCCATAAAGAACAAACTTGTCTGGCCATAAAAGGACCTGGCAGCAAGTTAAAGTTAAATACAAGAACATTTTGCAGGCTGGTCAGTGACTATAAAGTAGATAACAGTGAACAAATGAGGTGAATAGATTAGGTATCTGCTGACATGTTGAATGTCTGTATGATTGTAGCAGTTAAAAAAAGCCCATAGAACTGGCACAGGGGGCCCACCAAGCCAGGATATGTGCTGCAAATGGTTCCTTTATTGAGGTTCTCTGCATCCCCAACAGAATAAAGGAAGCTCCCACTTGCAAAACATCTCAATGTAACACAGACCATCTGTGGTACAGTGAGAGCATGGCTTCCTGCTGTCTGGTGCTGTATTTTTGGACCCAGCAGCCTACATAAATATCTTAGTCCATCACCTGAGAATCTGTATCTCTCAATGAGATAGTCCTCTCCAACGGCCAATGGGTCTGACCTGTCCCAGAAGACTCTTTCAGGACTAAATGCTCGTCTGAGGATTAGGGCTTCCTCATCCAGTACATCCTCCAAGAAAGGGCAAGCCATTATGAAGAGGGAACAGGTGAATGGGAGTTGGATAGATAGATAGAAAGAAAGAAAGAAAGAAAGAAAGAAAGAAAGAAAGAAAGAAAGAAAGATATTCCTTCATTTGTCTCACAATGGGGAAATTCCAATGTAACAGCAGCAAAGTGGATAGAGAGAAAACAGTATAAATAAACAGTAAGAGTAGGGAAATAATAAAAAACATTATGTACTAGATGTGTGTGTGTATATATATATATATATATATATCACCATAGTAACTCGGCCGGGATAAGTCTGAGCTGCTTTCATGCAACCGACTTGAGGCTTAATTCAGCCAGGATAACCAACATATCCCGGCTTAATCCCTTATCTTGGTTTTGTGCGATACCCCTCAGACAGCAACCCTCTCTGACACTGCTCTGTCTCCTCTCTCTCCGTCAGCAGACTTCCTTGGCAACCTGCAGCAAACCTCCTCGGTAACCAGAGCCGGCGCCACTGTGGAGACCGGCCCAGTTGCTATGGCAACACCCCGCCATGACCGATGGCCAGAGCAAAGCAGGTGAAGGGGGGAGGGTGTTTCTGGTGGTTTAAGCGTGATGGTTATGTTAAACAGAATCTGTGGAGTCTATACACAGAAACATCCTGTACCTCTGATTGGCTGCTGGCTGTCCATTACTTCCTGCTGTTGGACACCTTCTCAAACTGTTCACCGTTATAAATTCATTAAATAAACTAAATGAAAATAAAATCTAGTTAAATTATCTGATAAATCTATCTGACAGCACTGAGTGTCGTCCACCATCCCACTACCTGCCGATATAAGGTGATGAAATTCAGGTTCAGGATGAATTGTAATAACTTTATTGATCCTCTGACTTCCTGTTGACAGAACGACACTTTAAAGCAGGTTAACCACACGTGGAGCAGAGAACAGTCTTATTGTGGTTGATAAATACACTCACAAACTCTTTCACTTCTTCCTTTAATAAGCTAATTCTGTTTAATGTGAACCTGATGAGCTGTGGCCTAATTATTGTTACTAACAGTGTCTGATGAACACTGACCTCTGACCTCTGACCCGTAATGAACCGGAGACACTCTATCATACTGGACCTGCTGCAGCTGGTGGATGATCTGATGTTATATATCTCTGTCTGTCTGTCTGTCTGTGTTGATCAATTTGCATAATCATTCAGAGAGTCGGGGGCTCTTCATGTATTCAGCTACCTCCTCGCAGCGTGGTCGCCAGGCGCGTTTCCACGGCAACACAGACGGTATCCATCAGAGGTGTGTGTGTGTGTGTGTGTGTGTGTGTGTGTGTGTGTGTGTGTGTGTGTGTGTGTGTGTGTGTGTGTGTGTGTGTGTGTGTGTGTGTGTGTGTGTGTCACTGGAGATTTGATGACTTCAAGTTAATATTTCTCCCAGAATGCATTGTTGTGGCGCGGTGCCAGTTAACCCCGTGCTGTCTGGAGCTGTTTGTGATCAGTGATTGATTGATAGATAATTGATTGTTTACAGTGTGTGTTGATGTGTCCGTCTGAGACTGAGAAAACACACACACACACACACACACACACACACACACACACACACACACAGAGGGAACAGTCCTCAGGCGGGTGATCGAGGCTTTCTACGCACTGAGAGAGAGAGAGGATGGGGGTGAAACCTGCCTAGCAACAGACGCCCAGATGTGTCTGCAGCAGACACTCATACTGTACCTGATCATTTATCAATACGTCTATTGATTCCTGCTCATTCAGAGAGCGTTTCTCCGCTCGGGAGGTTCAGGATCAATGAAACACAGAGCGTCCCCCTAACTGATCCACTGTCTGTGATCCTCTGTGATCCTCTGTGATCCACTGTCTGTGATCCTCTGTGATCCACTGTCTGTGATCCACTGTCTGTGATCATCTGTGATCCACTGTCTGTAATCCTCTATCTGTGATCCACTGTCTGTGATCCTCTGTGATCCTCTATCTGTGATCCACTGTCTGTGATCCACTGTCTGTGATCCACTGTCTGTGATCCTCTGTGATCCACTGTCTGTGATCCACTGTCTGTGATCCACTGTCTGTGATCCACTGTCTGTGATCCTCTGTGATCCACTGTCTGTGATCCTCTGTCTGTGATCCACTGTCTGTGATCCTTTGTGATCCTCTATCTGTGATCCTCTGTGATCCACTGTCTGTGATCCTCTGTCTGTGATCCTCTGTCTGTGATCCACTGTCTGTGATCCTTTGTGATCCTCTATCTGTGATCCTCTGTGATCCACTGTCTGTGATCCTCTGTCTGTGATCCTCTGTCTTTGTGATCCTCTGTCTGTGATCCTCTGTGATCCACTGTCTGTGATCCTATGTCTGTGATCCACTGTCTGTGATCCTCTGTGATCCACTGTCTGTGATCCTCTGTCTGTGATCCTCTGTCTGTGATCCACTGTCTGTGATCCTTTGTGATCCTCTATCTGTGATCCTCTGTGATCCACTGTCTGTGATCCTCTGTCTGTGATCCTCTGTCTGTGATCCTCTGTCTGTGATCCTCTGTGATCCACTGTCTGTGATCCTATGTCTGTGATCCACTGTCTGTGATCCTTTGTGATCCTCTATCTGTGATCCTCTGTGATCCACTGTCTGTGATCCTCTGTCTGTGATCCTCTGTCTGTGATCCACTGTCTGTGATCCTTTGTGATCCTCTATCTGTGATCCTCTGTGATCCACTGTCTGTGATCCTCTGTCTGTGATCCTCTGTCTGTGATCCTCTGTGATCCACTGTCTGTGATCCTATGTCTGTGATCCACTGTCTGTGATCCTCTGTGATCCACTGTCTGTGATCCTCTGTCTGTGATCCTCTGTCTGTGATCCACTGTCTGTGATCCTTTGTGATCCTCTATCTGTGATCCTCTGTGATCCACTGTCTGTGATCCTCTGTCTGTGATCCTCTGTCTGTGATCCACTGTCTGTGATCCTCTGTCTGTGATCCTCTGTCTGTGATCCACTGTCTGTGATCCACTGTCTGTATCCTTTGTGATCCCTATCTGTGATCCTCTGTGATCCACTGTCTGTGATCCTCTGTCTGTGATCCTCTGTCTGTGATCCTCTGTGATCCACTGTCTGTGATCCACTGTCTGTGATCCACTGTCTGTCATTAGTCGACAGCTTAAACTAACTAATCACATATTGTTGGACCTATATAATGTCAATCAATAATGTATTTCTGTGCTTTGTGTGCATAAACTGATACAAACATAAAGACTGATGTTACCACAGCTGGAACAACAGGCAGCCATATTGTTTTAGAGGAGCTCTACAGTCGGGGGGGGAATCAATAACCCACAACGGAGAGATATTGATCATTTAAGCTGTTGGACTCTATCTGGACACTGTGATTGACTGAACCGATCAGTAATCAGTATCAGAGATCTTCTCCTCACCAATACGGCAGCCAATCAGGGATCAATGCCTCTGTATGGATGTTCTCCAGCTGTTAATAATAATGCAAATACAAAATACTTCAACCTATTTACAGATCAATAGATCAATATATCAGCAGATCAATAGATCAGTGTGTGGGCTGATATCAGATCAACAGAAACTGATTTTAACAAACAAATCCAGCCAATCTTTTTTATCGGGTCTCTCAGATATTGTTCAGCCTCAAACTGTAATACATCCTGTTATTGATCATTGGTGAAGATGAGATCAGAAACTGAACCAGAACCAGAATGAAGACCTGGATCCTGATGAGAACTGTGATATTGATCCGCACTGATTGGAAGCCTGAAACTGACCTCAGAGCAGCTGTAATGTGACAGTAATGGAAGAGGAGGAGGAAGAGGAAGAAGAGGAGGAAGAGGGGCAATGACATCACTTACTCCACCTGGTGGCATTCCTAGAGAGGAGGAGGAAGAGGAGGATAATCCAAATTCCTCAGCTCCTCTCGGAGTGAAGCATGCAGGGAAAGAAACGCAGACCACCCCCCTCCTCTTCCTCCTCTTCTTCCTCCTCCTCCTCCTCGCTCTCTGCAACAGCACACGGAGCTTCAGCAGGAGGAGGAACAATACGCGGAGGAGTCACTGCAGTCTGATCAGAGCTCCGCGGAGGAGGCAGGCAGGAAGGGGGACGATGTCCTCCCCGCAGCTCTCCTCGTCCCGCAGACAGTCCTGTTACCTGTGCGACCTGCCCCGCATGCCCTGGGCCATGATCTGGGACTTCACCGAGCCCGTGTGCCGGGGCTGCGTCAACTACGAGGGCGCGGACCGGATCGAGTTCGTCATCGAGACAGCCCGCCACCTGAAGCGGGCTCACGGCTTCCAGGAGGGCAGACCTCCCGCCGGAGCGCCGCAGCAGCCGGCGGCAGGGAGGAGCGGGGCGGCCTTACTGAGCGGGAAGGAGCCGCTGAACCCGCCGGAAGCACAGGGGAAGCAGCCCGGAGTGGACCGGTACTCTCTCGGCGCTGACAGCCGTGCTCGGTTCGACTACAGACTGCCGAACGGGTTCAAACCGGAGGACGGACCTCCAGAGCTGAACCGGCAGAGCCCGAACTCCAGGAGCCGAAGCCACGGCGCGCCGGTGCCCCCCAACCTGCTGCCTCAGACCCCGCTGCACGCACCGAGCAGAGCCGCCCCGCAGAGCTCCGCGCTTGGCGTCTCCATCCTGTCCGACCCCGCCGGGAAGCGGCCCGCCTCCGTGTCCAGCTCGGACCAGGAGCGGGACCTGAAGGAGAAGCAGCGGAACGCTGAGGTCCTGTCCGAGCTCAGCGAGAGCCTCCGGAACCGGCACGACGACTGGACCAGCAGACCGAAGCCAGTTCGGGACACCCTGCTCACCCTGTCCGCCTGCACCCCGTTCGACGTCCGCTTCAAGAAGGACCACGGGCTGGTCGGGAGGGTGTTCGCTTTCGACGCGGTCTCTAAACCGGGTCTGGAGTACGAGCTGAAGATCTTCATTGAGTACCCGACCGGGTCCGGGACCGTGTTCTCCAGCGCGTCCGGAGTAGCCAAGCAGATGTACCAGGACTGCATGAAGGACTTCGGGAGGGGGTTGTCGTCCGGGTTCAAGTATCTGGAGTACGAGAAGAAGTTCGGGTCCGGGGACTGGCGGCTGTTGGGGGACCTGCTGCCGGAATCTCTGCGGGTCTTTAAGGAGGCGGTGGCGGGGGACATGCTCCCGCAGCCGCACACCGACGGCCCGCTGCTGCCCCCCGGCCTGCAGCCCCCCGGCCGGGCTCCAGCCTCCGGCAGCGGCTGCAGCGGCCCCAGGGCCGGCGTGAGGAAGAGGAAGGCCTCCCCGGAGCCGGACTGCGCGGAGGACCAGCAGAGGTGGCTCAACAGCCAGACCGAGGCCCTCAAACTCTCCCTGGCTGCGACCTCCTTCGGCCCAGGCCTCCCCTCCCCGGAGCCCGCCGCCCCCACGCAAAACGGACAGTCCCCGATGGCCGCGCTCATGTCGGTCGCGGACGCGCTCGGGAACTCCCCCAACAAGGACTCGGTCCACTCCACCACCTCCTCCTCCAGACTCAGCAGCAGTAGCCCGGTGTCCCCCGCCTCCGTGTCCGGGCAGAGGCGCCTCTCCTCCCGCAGCGGCGACCTCGGACTGCCCGCAGCCGGAGGTCTGGAGCAGAGCGACTCCCCGATGGCCAGCAGCGGCCCACTGTGCTGCACCATCTGCCACGAGCGGCTGGAGGACACCCACTTCGTGCAATGTCCGTCCGTCCCCGGCCACAAGTTCTGCTTCCCCTGCTCCAGAGAGAGCATCAAGGCCCAGGGCGCCTCGGGGGAGGTGTACTGCCCCAGCGGGGAGAAGTGCCCGCTGGTCGGCTCCAACGTGCCCTGGGCCTTCATGCAGGGTGAGATTGCCACCATCCTCGCCGGAGACGTGAAGGTAAAGAAGGAAAGAGACCCCTGAGGAGACTGCGGAGACTTCTAACCGTCTGTCAGTGGAGCGACTATCGATCAGCTGATGATAATGATCAGTATTGATTAAATTATAGAAACACCTTAAACTTTTCATTTTAAAATGGAGAAATATTAATAAGGTAAGAAAGAAAAGTCATAGTAATTATCAATCGTCTGTCAGTGGAGAAAGAACTGATCAGTTATCGATACTGATCGATGTTGATTAAATTAAAGAAACAGCATAAACTTTCCATTTTATGATGACGGAGAAATATTGATGAGATAAGGAATATAAATAAATAACCCCCTTTATGTCAGTATTATACACTATTAAACTGTTAAATGTTTGAACATCAAATAGCTGCAACTGAAAATATTTAATTGTTCAGTTTTTCACTTTGATTTTTAACAATTTTTTAAATACAGATTTTATTTTTAATTTTTAATTTTTTAAGTAAATTCTTATTGATTCTTATTATTTATTTAAAAATTGAAGAGTTTGACATCAACATTTGTCTTGAAATTCTGAACCTTCTCAACTGGATTTTTTACAGTTCGTAATCAATTTCAACACTTTCAGAGTATTTGATCAAAACTATCCTGATTTGATTGTCAATTAAAGGGTTAAATTCACTGACTGTAGAGAGAACAGAGACTTTATTATTAATATTATTATTATTATTATTATCTGAATAGGCCGAACCAGCAGATTACAGTCATTAACACACTGACTGAGTTTATTTTTTATAAAACAGTTTTTAAATGTTTTCAGTCTGATGAAGTTCAACAGAGACATAATCCAATAAATATGAATACTTTAGTCTTCCAGCTGTATTTGAAGGTATTTGGATGAAGACACTCTTTATGATTATATACATATATTATATTTGATGTTTCTCTTTGTTGAGTCAGACATTTCTGATTAAATATTTAGTTTATAAAATGTTCAGATTAGTGGCGTACAGGTGTCAGGCTAAAATGATCACATTGAGATTATTCTGAAATCTCAATGAGACGTTTGTTGGATTTGCACTAGAGCGTGATCAATATATCAGCCTGCTGATATTATTATTATAATCGCAGACGTATCGGTATCTTTATCAGAATATTGATCAGCTCCTCCAGGATTTCAAAGGCTTAGTTTGGGATTGTTGAGGCCTCAAACTCCTGATTTCACTGCAGCTTTTCTAAAAAAGTAAAATATTTGTTGAGATGTTTTTAGGACTTCTTTGTGGAAATTGCAGAAACAGTTGCGAAGGCAACTTGATTTTATGAATTGATGAACTGCTCTGAAATGTTTGTCAGACATTACATGATGTCTCCGACATTTATACATGACATCATGGCAACCTGCTGCTATGTGCTTTTGGGATTTTTTTTTTTTAAGTTATTTTTTTGGCCTTTTATTGCCTTTATTCGATAGTGACAGCCGAAGATAGACAGGAAACGGGGGCAGAGGGCTGCAGGTCGGATTCGAACCCGGGCCGCTGCAACAACTCAGTACATGGGTCGCCAGCTCTACCGACTGAGGTAACCAGGCACCCGAGGGATTGTTGAGGCCTAAAAATTTCACTGCAGCTTTTCTAAATACTGATGCATATTGAAATTTTTTTACAATACTGTATCAGCAGCGCAGGGACAGAAGGAGCTCTCAGCAATTAAATTATAAACATGTTAAAGAATATTTAACTGAATTATTACTGAACACAGTAACACTGACTTACAGTCACATCAATCCACAGAAAAAAGCTCAATAATAATAGATGACCCCCCCAAATCAGAGTTTAGAAATACTGAGCTCAAAGCCACCCACAAATAGTCTGAACATGAACTTTTTTCATTATTTACAGTTGTTTAATTAAACTTTAATTTGAGTTCAATCTGAAAACCAACTGTTAACACAGCAAACTCACTATTAACACAACTCTGACTGTATAGTCGTAATTAGGAAACTTTAGACATGTCAAATAAAGCGTTACCCTTTCCTCACCTCCGCAGTTCTGATAGAGAAATAAGTCCTTGTGGGGTTATTGATTGCTGATCATGTTAGAGCTCAGTGATTAAACAGAGAGCAGCTTTAAATCAATACACCCAGTTATCTATTTATATTCTACCTTTACTCTGTAAACATGTTTAGGACTGACTGTGTAAAACTATTGAAACAACTGACAGAATATTAATCAGCAATGATTTTATTACTGTATTATTTTTTGTGAAATGTTTTGGACTGTTGGTCAGACATTACAAGATGTCTCACTATTTTCTGACATTTTATACATTAAATCAGATCTGGGTAGGCAACTTGCTGCTTTGTGTTATATGCTATGCTATGTGCTAGGCTAATCTATGTTGAAAAGACAACCACATTTTAAAGATGGTTAAAAAATAAAAGAGACAAATAGTCACATTTTCAGTTAGCTAATGTTAGCTAACTCTAGCTGTCTAACTAGCTAATCTACAGCAATAATTAGCTAACTAGTTAGCTAGCATTTTGGTACAGAGCCAGACACTAGCTAGCTAACTAGCTAGCTAATCTACATAAATCGTTAGCTAGCTAGTTACTTCTGAAACAACCAATTTTTGATAGTTAAAAGATAAATTATGGGTTGATCCTATTAATTAGCCACCTAACTAGCTAGCTAACAAGTAATGTAGATTAGCTAGCTAGTTATCTAACATTTAACTGACTATATTTATGTCACTTTTATCTTTTAACCATCTTAAAATCTGTCTGTTTCCAGATGTGACTAACTATCTAACGATTGATGTTAGCTAGTTTTACTAGAACTAGTAAACCAGCTATCAAACGATTAATGTAGATTTGCTACCTAGTAAAACGATGGCTAACCAGCTAGGTGATGGTTGATGTAGATGTAACTATATATATGTATCTTTTATCTTTGAACCATCTTCAAAATGTGGTTGTATTTTCTACATAGATTAGCCTAGCATATAGCGTATCTAATTACAGGAAAGGAGGAAGTTGACTGAGGTTCTGACCGAGGCTTGCTCAACTGTGATTGGAGCACAGAGCAAAAAAGGGCTTATGAAGGGTCCATTATTAATTATTAGAAACGATTACTTATATATTATTATTATTATTAATTATATAAATTTGCATTTTTAGGTCTTTTAAATGTCTTTTGGGCGAAAATTAGCTTAGATTATGCTGTAACAATTACAAAATGAAACCGACATGGAATCAATACTCCTAATCAACATCATCTGTGCTTTTTTGCCAGTAGGGCTTATTGTGTTCATAAAGGTCCTAAAAAGTCATAAATCTAACCGGTTTTTACCTATGGCCATCAGTTAACAGAGCAAACCCGCCTTAAAGTTCAGGGTCTGCAAAGTACAGCAGTATATCGTCAGCATACAGTCGCTCCACTGACAGATTTTAAAGCAGATTTTCAGACTGAGCAGCTGCAGGAAACGTATAAATATTCTACATGTGGATGTTTCAGATAAGAGTGTTTGTGTCGTCGTGGCGGTGACGGAGGTGTGAATAGTGGTGTTGTGTTTAAACAGACAGGTTCAGAGGGTGAGACACCTTCATCATTACCCCGTCAGTTTGTAAAAAACAGTTTTTATTTTTTATACAACTATTTATTTGACTTTTTACAATCTTTTTCTTTTTTTTTGCATTATTAATGTTTATAATGATCTTTGTATATTATTTAATTAAAAAGTTTTCATTTTCTTACTGCAATAAAGCTTTTTTCTGTCGGACTTCCTGTTTTTCTTTTTTACATTTAAGAGTTGGTTCAGTAGAGAACAAAGCAAGAAAACGCCCGCCTGTTTCTGTTTTTATTTTGGACTCTTTCTGTTCCTGTAGATTAAAACTGATGAAACATTTGATCTTGTAACGTGCCTTGAAGCTGAGTCAGTTGTAATAAATTCCATTGGTATGAACCTTTTCACTGACATCTGACTGTTCTTTCTCTCTGAGCTTTACTTTGAAATTATACCGGAGTGGAGCTCTTTGTTTTCAAAGTAAGCTTCAATGTATGTTTTAGGATGTACTTTATTTTTTTACCTGTGTACTACCTGTACTCCTACTGTAATTATATTATCACTGTACAAAAACACAGTTTGATGACAGCGCTATCAAAGTAATTTATGGAGTTTCCTGATGAACTTGTTGCATGAAGAAGCCAACTGTCCCAACAGTAATGTTAGATGCGCTTAGCTAGTTAGCTCAGGCTGCTAAAGTTAGCTTACTTAGGCCCGGGGTGGCAGGATCTAAACCCAGCAATAAAACCTCCTCAGTAGTTTATTCCCTGTCCTCAAACTGTCCTCCATCACCATCAGATGCTGCATTCAGTCCCGGTCTGGACCTGCTGTTCACTGGGAGCTCCCAGTCTGACAGAGTCAGCTAATGGATCCACAACAGATGCTGGACTGTATGTTCACAGTAGTATCGGTAATGTTCACAGTGGTATCAGTAATGTTCACAGTAGTAACAGTAGTATCGGCAGTATGTTTACAGTAGTATCGGTAATGTTCACAGTGGTATCAGTAATGTTCACAGTAGTATCTGCAGTATGTTTACAGTAGTATCGGTAATGTTCACAGTGGTATCAGTAATGTTCACAGTAGTAACAGTAGTATCGGCAGTATGTTTACAGTAGTATGTGTAATGTTCACAGTGGTATCAGTAATGTTCACAGTAGTATCGGCAGTATGTTTACAGTAGTATCGGTAATGTTCACAGTGGTATCGGTAATGTTCACAGTAGTAACAGTAGTATGTGCAGTATGTTTACAGTAGTATCGGTAATGTTCACAGTAGTATCTGCAGTATGTTTACAGTAGTATCGGTAATGTTCACAGTGGTATCAGTAATTGTCACAGTAGTAACAGTAGTATCTGCAGTATGTTTACAGTAGTATCGGTAATGTTCACAGTAGTAACAGTAGTATGTGCAGTATGTTTACAGTAGTATCGGTAATGTTCACAGTAGTATCGGCAGTATGTTTACAGTAGTATCGGCAGTATGTTTACAGTAGTATTAATAATGTTCACAGTAGTAACAGTAGTATCTGCAGTATGTTTACAGTAGTATCGGTAATGTTCACAGTAGTAACAGTAGTATCTGCAGTATGTTTACAGTAGTATCGGTAATGTTCACAGTAGTAACAGTAGTATCTGCAGTATGTTTACAGTAGTATCGGCAGTATGTTTACAGTAGTATTAATAATGTTCACAGTAGTAACAGTAGTATCTGCAGTATGTTTACAGTAGTATCGGTAATGTTCACAGTAGTAACAGTAGTATCGGCAGTATGTTTACAGTAGTATCGGCAGTATGTTTACAGTAGTATCGGTAATGTTCACAGTGGTATCAGTAATTGTCACAGTAGTAACAGTAGTATCTGCAGTATGTTTACAGTAGTATCTGCAGTATGTTTACAGTAGTATCGGTAATGTTCACAGTAGTAACAGTAGTATCTGCAGTATGTTTACAGTAGTATCGGTAATGTTCACAGTACTAACAGTAGTATCGGCAGTATGTTTACAGTAGTATCGGCAGTATGTTTACAGTAGTATTAATAATGTTCACAGTAGTAACAGTAGTATCGGCAGTATGTTTACAGTAGTATCGGCAGTATGTTTACAGTAGTATTGGCAGTATGTTTACAGTAGTATCTGTAGTATGTTTACAGTAGTATCTGTAGTATGTTTACAGTAGTATCTGCAGTATGTTTACAGTAGTATCGGTAATGTTCACAGTAGTAACAGTAGTATCTGCAGTATGTTTACAGTAGTATCGGTAATGTTCACAGTAGTAACAGTAGTATCGGCAGTATGTTTACAGTAGTATCGGCAGTATGTTTACAGTAGTATTAATAATGTTCACAGTAGTAACAGTAGTATCAGCAGTATGTTTACAGTAGTATCGGCAGTATGTTTACAGTAGTATCGGCAGTATGTTTACAGTAGTATTGGCAGTATGTTTACAGTAGTATCTGTAGTATGTTTACAGTAGTATCGGCAGTATGTTTGCAGTAGTAATGGCAGTATGTTTAGTATCAGCATCATGTTCACAGTAGTATCTGCAGTATGTTCACAGTAGTATCGGCAGTATGTTTACAGGAGTATCAGTAGTATGTTTACAGTAGTATCTGTAGTATGTTTACAGTAGTATCTGTAGTATGTTTACAGTAGTATCTGTAGTATGTTTACAGTATTATCTGTAGTATGTTTACAGTAGTATCTGTAGTGTGTTTACAGTAGTATTAGTAGTAGTAGTAGTAGTACTGCAGTTGTGTTTTTGGGTTGTTGCTGCATTGCAGATTTTTCTCTCACACACACCTGTGTGTGTGTGTGTGTGTGTGTGTTTGTGTGAGTGTGTGATGGTTAAGGTGCCCTTGGCTCAGTGCAGCAGCTCACTGTGTGCATGCTAATGTACACACACACACACACACACACACACACACACACACACACACACACACACACAGTGTAGGGACTCCGTGGTGTTTCTGAGGTGTCCCCACACTGTCTGTGTGTTAGAGGTAAAACAAGGTAGGATTAAACGAATGATCAACTAGTTTGATAATTGATAAATTGTTTGAATACGTCACGTTGGACATTTATTCCTGTTTTACTATTGTTATTTTTATTATCACCAGCAGTGTATGGTAAAGATAGTCTGTCTCATGACTGCGGCCTGTCTCTGTCCTTCGTTGCCATGCAGGATGCTGTAGTTGCCATGGTTACCAACCTCATTTATTGGGGAATGTGCCGCAGACACAAACAAACAAAGAGTGTGTGTGTGCGTGTGCGTGTGCATGTGTGTGTGTGCGTGAGGTGACATCATCACTGAGTCTGTTAATAACTTTAATGCTAATAAAGATTGTTTGAATTTAAAGTGCAGGCCAGAGGTCGTGTGCGTGTGCGTGTGCGTGTGCGTGTGTGTGTGTGGTGTTGGCTCCATCTATAGACAATGATGTCAGCACTATCTTTCTCCCAGCATCCCCCACTACAGCTATTATACAGCTCTCTCTCCTCCCCCATCCTGCCCCCGTCTCCAGACATGTTGACTCCCCCCCTCCTCCCTCCTCCCCCGACTGCTGCAGTGCTCACACAGGTCCGACCCGTTACCTCTATGTGTCTTTGTCTCGGTCTCGCTCTGTCTCGAAGTGAGAACTTCAACTGATCCATTAATAATTCAGTTGTGATCAGATATTGATCCACATTTATATGGGTCATGATTTACTCACACTTGGCCAGCACTGGTCCACAGTTATCCCACTTTAACCCTCATTTCACCCAAATACGTCGACACTCAGTCCTTTAGGTCTCATCTTTATCCCATATGGGTCCACATGAACCCATTATAGTCCTCTATAATGGACCCTTCTGGTTGAGCGCATCTGGACCCAGGTTCAGAATACAGGGAACCACCTGGTCTCATGGAGCCAGATTTATCCCATGTGATCACTGTCGATCAGTAACAGAGAGAGAAGACTTTCCCTGATTGATTTAGTATTGATTTATCTGATTTGTTGTAAATCCTCCATTTAACCTGGGCGACAGAGAGGATGATGGGAAATCACCAGGATAAAGAAAAGATTCACAGACTGAATTAATATTCACCTCCACTCGCTGCTACAAACGCATGAATTATTGGTGACACGTTCAGGAGGAGGAGGAGGAGGAGACAGGACTGTGAATGGAAGCGTGTCTCCTCCATCAGCATCTCTGCTCGCTGTCACCATGGGAAACCACTGAGGCGTTGCCTAGCAACAGCAGCAGCAGCAGAGACTGTCAGCAGCAGCTGTGTGTGAATGACAGAGCAGGAGGTTATAGTGGCAGCCATCTTACCCCTCCCCCACTGTGGTGTCCTCTGATTGGCTGCAGCAGACTGTAGAGACTGACAAAAACAGAGTGTGTGTGGCAGAAATATGTGATTAGAGTTAATTGGAACGCACCCCATACATTGTAATGAGTGAGTTTGAGTTACAGTGAGCATTTATATTCCACTGTGTGGTTGTTCTATTCAATTATATGTGTTATATATAATGGATACTATACAGGATAATGTGTGTGTTTATGTATATATATATATATATTATACAGGATAGTGTGTGTGTGTGTGTGTGTGTGTGTGTGTGTGTGTATATATATATATATATAAAAAACAACAAAAACTTCCTTCTCACCCTCTTGGGGTGGTATCTGTGTCATCCTCAAGCTCGGGTCCTCTACCAGAGGCCTGGGAGTTTGAGGGTTCTGCGCAGTATCTAGCTGTTCCTAGGACTGCGCTCTTCTGGACTGAGGGTTCTGATGTTGTTCCTGGGATCTGTTGGAGCCACTCCCCCAGTTTGGGGGTCACTGCCCCGAGTGCTCCTACTACCATGGGGATCACGCTCGCCTTGATCTTCCACATCTGCTCCAGCTGTTCTTTCAACCCTTGGTACTTTTCAACCTTTTCGTGTTCCTTCTTTCTGATGTTGGCGTCTGCTGGTATGGCCACATCTATCACCACCGCTTTCTTCTGCTCCTTGTCTACCACCACTATGTCCGGTTGGTTGGCCAGGACCTGTTTGTCAGTCTGGAAGCTGAAGTCCCATAGCACCTTGGCCCTGTTGTTCTCAGCCACCTTCTGTGGTGCGGCCCATTGGGATTTGGGTACTTCTATTCCATACTGGGTACAGATGTTCCTGTACACTATTCCAGCCACTTGGTTGTGTCTCTCCATGTACGCTGAACCGGCTAGCATCTTACACCCTGCTACTATGTGCTGGACTGTCTCAGGGGCATCTTTGCATACTCTGCACCTTGGGTCAGATCTACTCTTGTAGATCTTGGCCTCTATGGCTCTTGTACCTAGGGCCTGTTCTTGTGCTGCCATGATCAGTGCCTCTGTCCAGCCTTTTCCAGCCATTGGTAGGTCTTCTCGATATCAGCCACTTCTTCAATTTGGCGGTGGTACATGCCATGTAGGGGCTTGTCCCTCCAGGTTGTCTGCTCCTCTTCTTCTTCTGCACTCTTATCGGGTTTCTGTTGCCTGAGACATTCACTTAGCAGTTCATCCTTTGTGGCCATTTTTTTGATGTACTCTTGGATTTTTGATGTTTCATCCTGGATAGTGGCCTCGATGCTCACTAGTCCTCGGCCTCCCTCTTTCCGCTTAGCATACAGTCTCAGGGTGCTGGATTTGGGGTGAAACCCTCCGTGCATGGTGAGGAGCTTTCTTGTCTTGCTATCTATGGCTTCTATCTCCTCCTTTGGCCAGCTTATATTCCCAGCAGGGTTTCTGATGACTGGTAGTGTGTACATGTTGATGGCTTGGATCTTGTTCCTGCCATTCAGCTGACTTTTCAGGACCTGCCTTACTCTCTGGAGGTATTTGGTTGTGGTTGACTTCCTTGCGGCTTCCTCATGGTTTCCATTAGCCTGTGGGATACCAAGGTACTTGTAGCTGTCTTGGATATCACCTATGTTGCCCTCTGGTAGGTCAACCCCTTCAGTTCTGATCATCTTGCCTCTCTTTGAGACCATCCGGCTGCACTTGTCCAATCGGAATGACATCCCTATGTCGTTGCTGTAGATCCTGGTGGTGTGGATCAGTGAGTCGATTTCTCGCTCATTCCTGGCGTACAGCTTGATGTCATCCATGTAGAGCAGGTGGCTAATTGTTGCTCCACTTAGGAATTGGTACCTGTAACAACTCTTTGTGATGATCTGACTGAGGGGGTTCAGGCCTATGCAGAACAGCAGTGGTGATAGCGCATCTCCTTGGTATATGCCGCATTTGATGTTGACTTGGGCAATTGGCTTTGAGTCGGCTTCTAGGGTTGTCTTCCACATTCCCATCGAGTTCTGGATGAAGGCCCTTAGGTTCCTGTTGATCTTATACAGTTTCAGACATTCCAGTATCCACGTGTGGGGGATTGAGTCGTAAGCTTTCTTGTAGTCGATCCAGGCGGTGCACAGGTTGGTCTTCCTGCTCTTACAGTCTCGGGCGACTGCTCTATCGACCAGTAGCTGGTGCTTGGCTCCTCTGATGTTGCTACCAATTCCCTTCTGAGCCCCGCTCATGTATTGAGCTACGTGCTTACTCATCTTAGCCGCGATGATGCCTGACAGGGCCTTCCATGTTGTGGAAAGACAGGTTATTGGCCGGTAGTTGGATGGGATGGGTCCCTTCTTAGGGTCCTTCAGGATTAGGACCGTCCTGCCCTGGGTTAGCCACTCTGGGTGGGACCCATCCCTTAGCAGCTGGTTCATCTGTGCTGCTAGGCGTTCATGGAGTGCTGTTAGCTTCTTCAGCCAGTAGGCATGGATCATATCGGGGCCTGGTGCTGTCCAGCTCTTCATCTTTGACACTCTTTCTTGAAAGTCTGCCATTGAGATGGTTACTGGTTCTTGTTCTGGGAGGTTGCTGTGGTCTGCTCTTAGGTCCACTAGCCATTGGGCATCTGGGTTGTGTGATGCCTCTTTTTCCCATATGGCCTTCCAGTATTCTTCCACCTCAGCTCTTGGTGGGTCTGGGCCTGTTGTTATTTCCTCCCTGCCACTGAGAGTACACCTTGGCTGGTTCAGTGGAGAAAAACTTGTTTATTCTCCTGGCCTCTGCCTCCTTGGTGTATCTCTTCAACCAGGTGGCCAGTGCTGTTAGTCTCTGTTTGGCAGTTTCAAGTGCTTCAGGTATGGAGAGCTTGGTGTATTTCCTGGGTGCCCCTTTATTCACTATGTTGCCTTTCTGTAGCTCTGCTAGCTGGCTAACTTCTCTCCGTGTTGCCCTTATCTTGGCCTCTAGTCGTATTCTCCATGGTGGATGCTGCCTGTTATGGTTTGAGCCCATCTTGTATCCAAGCATTTCTAGGATTACTGTTGCTGTACTGTGTATCAGCTTATTGGTCTCAGTGATGGTTCCCGTAGGGATTGTTGTTAGTGCAGTATTCACATCCACTAGCAGATTTTCTGAAGGTACTTCACAAGTCAGCTTCGGTATTTGTCGGGGGTTCCAGGTTTCTAATTGGGTAGTCTGCGTCTCTAACTGCTCGACTATCCAGCTGTATTATATATATATATATATATATATATATTTATATATATTATACAGGATAATGTGTATATATATTATATAGGATAATGTATATATATTTATATTACACAGGATAATGTGTGTGTATATATATTTATATTATACAGGATAATGTGTATATATTTATATTATACAGGGTAATGTATATTTATATTATACGGGATAGGGTATATATTACATTAGTTTATTAGTGGTTAGTCATTAAAATAATAATCAAATATACATCTTTCTTCAGGTTTCTGTAACAACTGTTGGTTAAACATAACGAGGCATTTGAAGAGGTCAGCTGAGACTCCGAGAAACCTTTTTCTCTCATTTTGTCGACTAAACAAGTATTTCTTCTTTTTCAGAGATGACCCGTATTGCCAAGGTGCTCCCAGTGTTTCCACGGCAACCCAGCCAGCTGCAGGAAGTCACCTGCTGTCTTCGGCCAATCACAGTCAGGCAGTGGCTACGAGAGCCAATGAGATGTTGAGGGAGATGGGACGGTTGAAGACTGAGATGAAGATGCTGCTGAAGGTGAGCGTCAAACTCTGATTATAGAGAAAGAATCTAAAACTGCAGCATGCTCCTGGGGCCTCATGTACTAACGTTGCGTACGCACAAAATTCGTGCATATGCCATATTTCACGTTCACGTTCGGATGTACTAAAAGTAAAATGAACGTGAGAATGTGCGGTCCTCCACGGCAGCTTCATTGCTGGCGTACGTACATATTTTTTGCTTATGTCAGTTGGCGACACTCACAGGCGATGCATTGAAATTGCATAGCCAAAATTAACAATTGCTCTCAGGACAGTTGCACTGTATGTGAAAGTCTTTATTATTTACAATCAATCAAGCAATTAAACAATTTTAAATCATTTGCAGATTATTTGTGTTAAGGGGTTATTTACTGCAGCGCGCAGTCCTCTACTGCGTATGGAGGATAAGTAGAACACACTTGAATTATCTTTAGCCTCTTGGCATATTTATTTAACAATTAACAATAAAGTGCGGACCGATGTGCCACCGTCTCATCAGCATGGCTCACACACAACAACAACTAGCGCTCACTGGGAGCGTGGTGACGTCACGTCTTGTACGTACCGTAACCCTTTCACAATACAGCAGTACAGTATATCAGTCTACCGTAATACAGGGACTCCACCACCTGTGGCCTGAAGGCTCTGACTTCTTTTTCAACTCCGCTGCGGTGCGGTTCTCCGACCCTAACGAGTTTACTGCCTGTGCCACGCAAAATGAAATGTTTTTTTGGCCTCTACCTCCGTCAGCAGCACCTCCAATTCACACACAAAATTTATTTTCCTGGCTTTTGCCATTTTCCTAAAGACAGCACTATCTAGGCCTATTTATACTAATTAGCATATTCAAATCGGTGTATTTGAGGGAGGGGACAGGGTGGAGCGTTTTGCTCGTGCATGTGCGCTCAATTTCATGTTGATTGCGATGTACAAAGACAATGTGCGTGGGATTCTGCATACGCATGTTTTGATACATCTGAATTTTTTGGTGCGCACGGAACTTTCACTCTTTCAGTGTACGCCACATTCTAGTAGGAAATCCACGCAAGTCTTAGTACATGAGGCCCCAGGTGTTTGTAAAAACTCTCTGTCGTCCAACAGCCGGAAGACTCTCTGAAGACAACCAGACCTGGACCAGACCAGCACCAACAAAACCTGCTTCAGCCCCAACAACAAAATCTCTCCCCACCAATCCACATCCAGTCCCAACAAACCCAGCCCCAACAAACCCAGCCCCAACAAACCCAGTTCCAACAAAACCAGTCCCAACAAACCCAGTTCCAGTTCCAACAAAACCAGTCCCAACAAACCCAGTCCCAGTTCCAACAAAACCAGTCCCAACAAACCCAGCCCCAACAAAACCTGCTTCAGTCCCAACAACAAAATCTCTTAGAACCAAACCACTTCCAGTCCAAGTCCCAGCAAACTGAGCCCCAACAAGTCCAGACCCAGCAGTCCCAGTCCGTACTGGTCCAGAGGAGGCCTCTGGTTCGATCCATGTTGGAGGAGGCGGGTCAGGTTCTCCGTCAGGTTCAGAGACAGAAAAAGGTTCTGGAGGAGAACCTGGAGGCTCTGCTGAGAGCCAAAACCGGAGAGGTCCTGGACTGCCAACTGGAGGCACTGGCTGCTAACAGGTAGCTAATGCTAGCTTACTGTCTGCTAACTGATGACTGACAATAACTCATATCTTATGTTAATATTATGTCTGCTAACGAAAGCCTCTATAATACTAATTGTCATTATAAGCTAATAATTAGTAATAGCTAATGCTAAGTGCATGTTAATGTAAGTAATAGGTAACCAATGGATAACATTAACTTTCTCTTTTAGAGCAGCCTATGTTAACGGGTTGCTAAACCTGCTAACTGGCTTCATGACGGCTAACGCATAGTGCTAACCTTTATCTGCTAACAAACACAAAATATATAGTTTTTTGTAGCAGAGAGCTAACATTAGAATTAACTAAATGTCTGAGAGATTCCAACAGGTAGCTAACATTACTTGTAAATATGCTAACCCTGGAGGTACAGAACAGGTTTGACGTGTACAATGAAAATATAAACTAATGTAAATATAAAATATAAGAAATATAAAATAAAATAAATAGATACAGCAGGTACAATAGATACAGCAGGTACAATAGATACAGCAGGTACAACAGGTACAATAGATACAGCAGGTACAATAGATACAGCAGGTACAACAGGTACAATAGATACAGCAGGTACAATAGATACAGCAGGTACAATAGGTACAATAGGTACAGCAGGTACAATAGATACAATAGATACAGCAGGTACAACAGGTACAACAGGTACAATAGATACAGCAGGTACAATAGATACAGCAGGTACAATAGGTACAATAGTACAGCAGGTACAATAGATACAGCAGGTACAATAGGTACAGCAGGTACAATAGATACAGCAGGTACAACAGGTACAATAGATACAGCAGGTACAATAGATACAGCAGGTACAATAGGTACAGCAGGTACAATAGATACAGCAGGTACAATAGGTACAGCAGGTACAATAGATACAATAGATACAGCAGGTACAACAGGTACAATAGATACAGCAGGTACAATAGGTACAGCAGGTACAATAGGTACAGCAGGTACAATAGATACAATAGATACAACAGGTACAACAGGTACAACAGGTACAGCAGGTACAATAGGTACAGCAGGTACAACAGGTACAGCAGGTACAACAGGTACAATAGATACAACAGGTACAATAGATACAGCAGGTACAACAGGTACAGCAGGTACAACAGGTACAATAGATACAACAGGTACAATAGATACAATAGATACAGCAGGTACAATAGATACAGCAGGTACAATAGGTACAATAGGTACAATAGATACAGCAGGTACAACAGGTACAATAGGTACAACAGGTACAATAGATATAGCAGGTACAATAGATACAGCAGGTACAATAGATACAGCAGGTACAATAGGTACAATAGATACAGCAGGTACAAGATACAGCAGGTACAATAGATACAGCAGGTACAATAGATACAACAGGTACAACAGGTACAATAGATACAGCAGGTACAAGGTAAGAGGTACAACAGGTACAATAGATACAGCAGGTACAACAGGTACAATAGGTAAATACAGCATAAGGTACAACAGGTACAATAGGTACAGCAGGTACAATAGGTACAGCAGGTACAATAGATACAATAGATACAACAGGTACAATAGATACAATAGATACAACAGGTACAATAGATACAGCAGGTACAATTCATACTTTGCACGTGACGTCACAACTACTAGCTGGCGGGCAAGAACATCGTTCTCCAGCAACGAAACCCAGTAAACTAATCAAGGATCTTGCCAGGACGTCGCCAGTTTTACTATACAAAAGTATATATATATATATATGTGTGTGTACGTGATTTGATATATGATGAGAAGAAGAATACGTTAGTACACACGTTACTGTTGTACTGCGTCTACTCACTTACTTACTTACTTACAGTTACTTTGCATACATAACGTTACTATGGTACAGTTATTACTACTACATTAACGTTACAACCTAACAGATTGCTAACAGGATTAAAGGCATTTCGCTGCCCCAGCTGCTCTTGTCTGTTGTCTGATGCTATGTGGAGTGGATGAGCAGGTAGGCTACAATGTTTGACATCCTGTTAGCCATATATGATACAGACTAGTTGGCATAAGGTTTTTTAAACTAATGTTACTTTTCAAGCTGTCATTCGCGGCAGACGGGGTGTACATATTCAGATGAAGACTTCATCACACGACGGAACAGATGTCACTTTGTGTATAGCTACAGACATGCAGACATTAGCAAACGTTAGCGGGTAACGTTAGCTAGCTAACTAGTAATACTCACGTTTGCTTTGATTATGAAGATATTCCTGTTTTTCACCTCCCATACGACAGCGTTGTTAACCCATCCACTCTTGAAGAAAAGATAGCTATCCATACTTTTGTAGGCTTTAATTTTTTGTGCGGTGTAAGGTGACGGATATATGTAAATATATATGTTTCTTGCCCGCCAGGTAACCATGGTAATCACGTGACTGCAAAGTATGAATAGATACAACAGGTACAATAGATACAGCAGGTACAATAGATATAGCAGGTACAATAGATACAACAGGTACAATAGATACAGCAGGTACAATAGATATAGCAGGTACAATAGATACAGCAGGTACAATAGATACAACAGGTACAATAGGTACAATAGATACAACAGGTACAATAGATATAGCAGGTACAATAGATACAACAGGTACAATAGGTACAATAGATACAACAGGTACAATAGATACAGCAGGTACAATAGATACAGCAGGTACAATAGATACAGCAGGTACAACAGGTACAACAGGTACAATAGATACAGCAGGTACGATAGATACAGCAGGTACAATAGATACAGCAGGTACAACAGGTACAACAGGTACAATAGATACAGCAGGTACAATAGGTACAATAGGTACAATAGATACAGCAGGTACAATAGGTACAGCAGGTACAATAGGTACAATAGATACAGCAGGTACAATAGGTACAATAGATACAGCAGGTACAATAGATACAGCAGGTACAACAGGTACAATAGGTACAACAGGTACAACAGGTACAATAGATACAGCAGGTACAACAGGTACAATAGATACAGCAGGTACAATAGATACAGCAGGTACAACAGGTACAATAGATACAGCAGGTACAACAGGTACAATAGATACAGCAGGTACAACAGGTACAATAGATACAGCAGGTACAATAGGTACAATAGATACAGCAGGTACAATAGGTACAGCAGGTACAATAGGTACAATAGCAGGTACAACAGGTACAATAGGTACAACAGGTACAATAGATACAGCAGGTACAATAGGTACAATAGGTACAATAGATACAGCAGGTACAACAGGTACAACAGGTACAATAGATACAGCAGGTACAATAGGTACAATAGATACAGCAGGTACAATAGGTACAGCAGGTACAATAGGTACAATAGATACAGCAGGTACAATAGGTACAATAGATACAGCAGGTACAATAGATACAGCAGGTACAACAGGTACAATAGGTACAACAGGTACAACAGGTACAATAGGTACAACAGGTACAATAGATACAGCAGGTACAACAGGTACAATAGATACAGCAGGTACAATAGGTACAACAGGTACAATAGGTACAACAGGTACAATAGATACAGCAGGTACAACAGGTACAATAGGTACAACAGGTACAATAGGTACAACAGGTACAATAGATACAGCAGGTACAACAGGTACAATAGATACAGCAGGTACAACAGGTACAATAGATACAGCAGGTACAACAGGTACAATAGATACAGCAGGTACAACAGGTACAATAGATACAGCAGGTACAATAGGTACAATAGGTACAACAGGTACAATAGATACAGCAGGTACAATAGATACAGCAGGTACAACAGGTACAATAGATACAGCAGGTACAATAGATACAGCAGGTACAACAGGTACAGCAGGTACAACAGGTACAATAGGTACAACAGGTACAATAGATACAGCAGGTACAATAGGTACAATAGGTACAACAGGTACAACAGGTACAATAGGTACAACAGGTACAACAGGTACAATAGATACAGCAGGTACAATAGGTACAACAGGTACAGCAGGTACAACAGGTACAATAGATACAGCAGGTACAATAGATACAGCAGGTACAATAGGTACAATAGATACAGCAGGTACAATAGGTACAACAGGTACAATAGATATAGCAGGTACAACAGGTACAACAGGTACAATAGGTACAACAGGTACAGCAGGTACAACAGGTACAATAGATACAGCAGGTACAATAGGTACAATAGATACAGCAGGTACAATAGATACAGCAGGTACAATAGATACAATGCATTATTAAACATTATAAATTAGTTCTACAGTGTGTGTCCTCTGTCCTCTGCAGAGACTGGACTGAGGAGGTTCGGATCAAGAAGACAGTCGATGCCTGGATCAGCACGATGACCAAAGACATCCAGGTGAGCTCAGCAGGTCACATACCACCTGGAACACCTGGAACACCTGGATTCCAGGAGGCAACCCCTGGAAAAGACCTGGAAAACAGACTGACACTAATCTGACTGTAACTGTCAGGATAGACTGTTTATAAAAACACTCTTCTTCTCCTCCTCCTCTTCCTCTTCCTTCTCCTCTTCTTCTTCCTCCTTCTCCTCCTCCTCTTCCTCTTCCTCCTCCTCCTCCTCCTTCTCCTCTTCTTCTTCCTCCTTCTCCTCCTCCTCTTCCTCTTCCTCTTCCTTCTCCTTCTCCTCTTCTTCTTCCTCCTTCTCCTCCTCCTCTTCCTCTTCCTTCTCCTTCTCCTCTTCCTCTTCCTTCTCCTCTTCTTCTCCTTCTCCTTCTCCTCTTCCTCTTCCTTCTCCTTCTCCTCTTCCTCATGCTCTTCCTTCTCCTTCTCTTGCTCCTGCTCCTCCTCCTCCTCAGGCTGACATCTCCTCAGACGACGCTGTGAACAAACCCTCAGCCAGCAGAGACGCCACAGTGACATCACAGCAGAGGGCTGCTGGGAGCTCCGCCCCCGCTGGCAGGGGGAGGCCAGTGAGCGCGCTCAGAGGACCAGGAAGTAAAAGAGCGGCAGGGAGAGGAAGCCGAGGACAGACATCTGGACACAGACCGGTCAGACTGAGCTCTTTTCTGATCGATTGATTTGATGAGGAAGTAACTGATTGAGTGATGTCATGGCTTCTGTCTCATGTTGCAGGAGGCGGAGCCTGGCAGACGCACAGGAGGAGCGAGGGAGCAGGTGGAGGTGGACGGAGAGTCGTACCTGACGCGTCTGTACGGCAGAGCTCCGTATGAAGGTCTGAGACGAACCCTGAAGAAGAGCCCGTACCTGCGATTCAGCTCACCTGCCTCACCGGCCAGCAGGAAGCCCCGCCCCCGACTGGTGGAGAGTGTCAGAGGTGCAAGCTAGCTCTATGTTAGCTGTTTGTTAGCTCTATGTTAGCTGTTTGTTAGCTCTATGTTAGCTGTTTGTTAGCTCTATGTTAGCTGTTTGTTAGCTCTATGTTAGCTGTTTGTTAGCTCTATGTTAGCTGTTTGTTAGCTCTATGTTAGCTGTTTGTTAGCTCTATGTTAGCTCTATGTTAGCTGTTTGTTAGCTGTTTGTTAGCTCTATGTTAGCTGTTTGTTAGCTCTATGTTAGCTGTTTGTTAGCTCTATGTTAGCTGTTTGTTAGCTCTATGTTAGCTCTATGTTAGCTGTTTGTTAGCTCTATGTTAGCTGTTTGTTAGCTCTGTGTTAGCTGTTTGTTAGCTCTATGTTAGCTCTATGTTAGCTGTTTGTTAGCTCTATGTTAGCTGTTTGTTAGCTCTATGTTAGCTCTATGTTAGCTGTTTGTTAGCTCTATGTTAGCTGTTTGTTAGCTCTATGTTAGCTGTATGTTAGCTGTTTGTTAGCTCTGTGTTAGCTGTTTGTTAGCTCTGTGTTAGCTGTATGTTAGCTCTATGTTAGCTGTTTGTTAGCTCTATGTTAGCTGTTTGTTAGCTCTATGTTAGCTCTATGTTAGCTGTTTGTTAGCTCTATGTTAGCTGTTTGTTAGCTCTATGTTAGCTCTATGTTAGCTGTTTGTTAGCTCTATGTTAGCTGTTTGTTAGCTCTATGTTAGCTGTATGTTAGCTGTTTGTTAGCTCTGTGTTAGCTGTTTGTTAGCTCTGTGTTAGCTGTATGTTAGCTGTTTGTTAGCTCTATGTTAGCTCTATGTTAGCTGTTTGTTAGCTCTATGTTAGCTCTATGTTAGCTGTTTGTTAGCTCTGTGTTAGCTGTTTGTTAGCTCTGTGTTAGCTGTTTGTTAGCTCTGTGTTAGCTGTTTGTTAGCTCTGTGTTAGCTGTTTGTTAGCTCTTTGTTAGCTCTTTGTTAGCTCTATGTTTCCAGTAAGTCGGCCATCATTAACAGAACTGTCCAATCAGAGCCCAGCCCTGGGAGCTCCTGCTGTGGGTCAGTGGTTCAGGTATCTAACTGTGTCTCCATCAGGTGTGAAGGTGAAGTCCTGTAAGACTCAGACCTGTTTGGCTCCTCCCCTCAGTCTGTCACCTCAACGACCTCAGCGCCATTACATCATCAGCTCCTCCCACCTGACCTCTGGTGACCCCGCTGACCTTATCGTGACCCCTCCAGACAGTGACTTTGTTCCCATGGCGATCCCACTTGGTCAGACATCAATATTATTATTCAGTTTTACTATACGGACTCCATTACCCAGAAATCCCTGACAGACATTTATCAAATAAAAGTCTTTTTAGAGTTTTATTTTGAAATGTTGCATTAAAATCAAACCTGCTGCTGTTTTCCAAAATAAAATTCAATCAGGTCGTCCCAGGATGGACTCCTCGTCCAGGTGTCTCACTGAGCGTCAACAGGAAGTGACATCACCACTCACAGCTCCTCCCATATCTAGTGTGGTTGCCGTGGACGACGAAGCCTCTGAGCTACAGTCACAGGTGAGTCTGACTCCAGTTAGCCCCCCCCCCGCTGGTTTACACTGTCAAAGCTTTCTGATTGGACGACACAACGTCTGCAGACAGCGTGAGGTCAGAGGTCACTGACAGGTGGTTGTGTGTTGGCAGGAGGCGCAGCAGCTGGGTGCAGGTGAGGCTCCTCCTCCTGCTGCTGACATCATCGAGAGGAAGCATGAGGAAGAGGAGGACGAAGAGAACGTCTTCCCTGGAACTGACTTCCTGTCTGTCGCTGACATCATCCAGGTAACCTTCCTCTCTCCTCTTCCTCTCTCCTCCTCTCTCCTCTCTCCTCCTCTTCTTCCTCTCTCCTCCTCTCTCCTCTCTCCTCCTCTCTCCTCTCTCCTCCTCTTCTTCCTCACTCCTCCTCCTCTCTCCTCGCTGTCCTCCTCTTCCTCCCTCCTCCCTGTCCTCCTCTCTCCTCTTCCGCTCTCCTCTTCCTCTCTCCTCTCTCCTCTCTCCTCCTCTTCTCTCCTCACTCCTCTCTCTTCTTCCTCCTCCTCTTCCTCTCTCCTCCCTGTCCTCTCTCCTCTTCCTCCTCCTCTTCCTCTCTCCTCCTCTCTCCTCGCTGTCCTCCTCTTCCTCTCCTCTCTCCTCCTCTTCTTCCTCTCTCCTCCTCCTCTTCCTCTCTCCTCCTCTCTCCTCTCTCCTCCTCTTCTTCCTCACTCCCTCTCTCCTCTTCGTCCTCCTCTTCCTCTCTCCTCCCTGTCCTCTCTCCTCTTCCTCCTCCTCT
Source organism: Dicentrarchus labrax (assembly GCF_905237075.1). Lineage (NCBI taxonomy): Eukaryota > Metazoa > Chordata > Actinopteri > Moronidae > Dicentrarchus > Dicentrarchus labrax. The sequence continues at coordinate 1,789,279 of NW_026136704.1, forward strand.
TCCTCTCTCCTCTCTCCTCTTCCTCTCCTCCTCTCTCCTGCTCTCTCCTCTTCCTCTTCCTCCTCCTCTTCCTCTCTCCTCCCCTGTCCTCCCTCTCTCCTCCCTCTTCTTCCTCTCTCCTCCTCCTCTTCCCTCTCTCCTCCTCTCTCCTCTCTCCTCCCTCTCTCCTCTCTCCTCCTCTTCTTCCCTCACTCCTCTCTCCTCTTCCTCCTCCTCTTCCCTCTCTCCTCCCTGTCCTCTCTCCTCTTCCCTCCTCCTCTTCCGCTCTCCTCTCTCCTCCTCTCTCTCCTCCTCCTCTCTCCTCTTCCTCTATCCTGCTCTCTCCTCTTCCTCCTCCTCTTCCTCTCTCCTCCCTGTCCTCCTCTCTCCTCTTCCGCTCTCCTCTTCCTCTCTCCTCTCTCCCTCCTCCTCTTCCTCTCTCCTCTCTCCTCCTCCTCCTCTCTCCTTTTCCTCTCTCCTGCTCTCTCTCCTCTTCCTCTTCCTCCTCCTCTTCCTCTCTCCTCCCTGTCCTCCTCTCTCCTCTTCCTCTCTCCTCTCTCCTCCTCTCTCCTCTCTCCTTCTCCTCTCTCCTCTCTCCCTCCTCTCTCTCCTCTCTCCTGCTCTCTCCTCTTCCTCCTCCTCTTCCTCTCTCCTCCCTGTCCCTCCTCTCTCCTCTCCCTCTCCTCCTCTCCTCCTCCTCTCTCCTCTTCCTCTCTCCTGCTCTCTCCTCTTCCTCTTTCCTCCCTGTCCTCCCTCTCTCCTCTTCCGCTCTCCTCTCTCCTCTTCCGCTCTCCTCTCTCCTCTCTCCTCTCTCCTCCTCCTCTTCCTCTCTGCTCCTCTCTCCCTCTTCCTCTCTCCTGCTCTCTCCTCCTCCTCTCTCCTCTTCCTCTCTCCTGCTCTCTCCTCTTCCTCTCTCCTCCCTGTCCTCCTCTCTCCTCTTCCGCTCTCCTCTTCCGCTCTCCTCTCTCCTCTCTCCTCTCTCCTCCTCCTCTTCCTCTCTGCTCCTCTCTCCTCTTCCTCTCTCCTGCTCTCTCCTCTTCCTCCTCCTCTTCCTCTCTCCTCCTCTCTCAGTCTCAGAGCTCCCCCTGCTGGACGCTGCAGGAAAATAATAAAATATGAATATTGCAATAACTCCAATATCCTATTGTATTGATTATTGTATTGATTATTATATTGTTATATTGATTATTATATTGATTATTGTATTGTTATATTGATTATTATATTGTTATATTGATTATTGTATTGATTATTATATTGTTATATTGATTATTATATTGATTATTGTATTGTTATATTGATTATTATATTGATTATTGTATTGTTATATTGATTATTATATTGTTATATTGATTATTGTATTGATTATTGTATTGATTATTATTTTGATTATTGTATTGTTATATTGATTATTATATTGTTATATTGATTATTGTATTGATTATTATATTGATTATTGTATTGATTATTATTTTGATTATTGTATTGATTATTATTCCTTCATATGAATTCACGTTCTTCTCCTTTCTTCCATCAGCAGCAGGAGGGGGAGGAGGAAGAAGAGGAGCAGCAAGAGGGATGTGTTGTGGGTGAGGAGGTGCTGGAGGTGGATGGAGGTCCTTCTCCCCCTCCGGTCCTGTATCAGGGTCCAGTCTTTCCTCCCCAGGCCCTCCCTGCCCTCCCTGCCCAGGACCAGGCCTCAATCATTGGCCTCAACCTGCAGAGAGACGCCCTGGAGACCCGGCTGGTGGAATGGTGAGAAACCAGACTGAACTGGTCTGAACTGGTCTGAGCTGGTCTGAACTGGTCTGACTGGTCTGAACTGGTCTGAACTGGTCTGAGCTGGTCTGAGCTGGTCTGAACTGGTCTGAACTGGTCTGAGCTGGATCCTGTTGGCACTGACAGCCTGTTGTGGTTCTGTTTGGGTCTGGGGTTCCAGGGTGGAGCAGCAGCTGATGTCCAGGATGATCTCAGAGATGTACCGCCCCCCTCCCTCTGACCCCGCCCAGAACGACTCCACCAACCAATCAGAGTCCGAGGAGCGCAGCGTCACCTCAGACATTGGTGAGTTCTGACCCAACGTTAGCATTAAGATTTGAAACGTTATATCAGATGACTGCAGTGCAAACAGACAGACTTCATTCATTACAAAGTGTCAATACAGGATGCAATCAGTTAAGGCTGCTCAATTAATCGAAATGTGATCATGATTACGATTTTGGGGTCAAACGATCTCAAAACTAATAAAATCGGAGGGAAACGATTTCTCTTTCATTTTCTGTTGTGCAACGTTGTATAGAAAAAAGCTGTGTCCCTGAATTGGGACGCAGCCACAGTCTGCGTATTTCGCACATGCGTATTTTCCGTCCCTCCCCCGCAGCAAGCACTGCACGTCATGCGCTCGGTATACTCGCCGTTCCCGACCTGTCGCGCGACAATGTGAAGTCACAGGAGCGCCGTAACTATTTATACTTGCGCCGGTGGTCGCGACACTAGTTGCCGTCTTTGGACAGGTAACGAGGAGACTTACAAATGTTTATGGGGAAAGGAAAGTGTAACTGAGGACTTCCTGGCAAAGTGTTTTTGACAAATGTCCAATAAATGCAGCATGTTTCTGAAGTTTAAAAAAATAATCGCTTGAATAATCGGGATTTCAATTTTGACCCAAATAACAGTGATTATGATTTTTTCCATAATCGAGCAGCCCTACAATCAGTATTATTGATCATCATCTAACCCTAACCTCTGATCGCCTGTTTTTTCTTTAAACTTTATTGAAATCGCTGCCGCTAACGGGCTGTTGGTTGTCCTGCTCATTACTTTGTGCTGTGTGTGCTCAGTGGAGGCAGCAGGCGGTGCAGGTCTGCAGCTGTTCGTAGACTCAAACGTGTCAGTTGACTCGGCTCTGATCCGGCAGCTGGTCGATGAGGTTCTGACCGAGCACGTTGCCCTGATGCTGGGACACAAAGACACACAAGAGCCAGGACTGGAAGTGCCAAAACCAGGTCCAGGAGCACATGAGGAGGTACAAAAACTCAAATCAAATCAAACTTCAGTCTTCAGTTTTCAGTCTGTCTGAATCCTGCTGCTGGTTCTGATCCAGGAGGAACTGGTTCCACCGGTTCCTACACCAGTACCGACACCTCCACCCAGCCCAAAGCCGCCCAGCAGAGAGACTCCGCCTCTAACCACGCCCCCTCCCTCTGACCCAACGAGCCTGCTGGACCAGGATTCTCCTCAGCCAATCACAGCAGCAGGTTAGACACAGCAGCATTAGCATTAGCAGTAGCTATATTAGCATTAGCAGCAGTACTAATAGTAGTGTTAGCATTAGCATTAGCAGCAGTTCTAATAGTAGTGTTAGCATTAGCAATAGCAGCAGTTCTAATAGTAGTGTTAGCATTAACATTAGCAGCAGTACTAATAGTAGCATTAGCATTAGCAGCAGTACTAATAGTAGCATTAGCATTAGCAGCAGTACTAATAGTAGCATTAGCATTAGCAGCAGTACTAATAGTAGTGTTAGCATTAGCAGCAGCAGTATTAACTGTACTTTTACTATAGAATTAGCAGTATTAGCATTAGCATTAACTCTTTTTCTGACTGTGACCTCAGAGGCTGTAGCCACGCCCACCCCCAGCCCAGAGCCCGCCCACTCTGCAGGAAGTCCTCCTGTTGTTCATCAAGCCCCGCCCCCTCTCACCTGGGGAGACGCTGAGCTGCCATTGGATGAGGAGAGACCAGAGGAACATATGGATCCAGACACACAGCCGCTGTATGTACACGTCCACACACCTGTTTACCAGGCAAGGGGCAGGTGCATTGTGGGAAATGTAGGATCCAGTGTTTGTGCAGTTTGAGCACACAGACTCATTAGCACTGAGACAGTCATTCGATTTATTGATCAATTCAATTCAATTCAATTCAATTTTATTTGTATAGCGCCAATTCATAACAGAAGTTATCTCAGGACACTTTTCAAATAGAGCAGGTCTAGACCGAACTCTTTAAAACATTATTTACAGAGACCCAACAGTACCACCATGAGCAAGACCTTGGAGACAAGGGCAAGGAAACACTGCCTGTTAAAAGGCAGAAACCTAGGACAGATCCTCCGGCTCTAGGTGGGTGGTCGTCTGTCTCGACCAGTTGGGGTGAGAGAGAGAGAGAGAGAGAGAGAGACAGACAGACAGACAGACAGACAGACAGGTGCACAGCAACAACAGTATTGGTAATGGCAATCTAGCAGGACCATGGCAGGAGGCTCCACCAGGATCGATGAGAACCTGCGAGACGAGAAAGCACAAGAACTCCGGGGAAGAAGTGAAGTTAGTAACATGCATTAATGGGACATGAAGGAGTGCAGAAAGAGAGAGGAAGGGAGGAGCTCAGTGCACCATGGGAAATCCCCCCGATAGTCTACCAGGGATGCCCACACTTCTTCGGCTTCAGAGCTACTTTCAAAATGACCTGGTCAAACTGATCTACCTACATTAAAAACTGCTAAACATAAGTGAAGGCAGGAAGAAGGGGACCTTGAAACTGTTCAGTCAGTCCAAATTTTTATTTCCCTTTTTTTCCAAACAGTGGATCAGTGCAGCTTATTTACAGTGAGGGTCAACTTGGCCCAAACTGAAGAGAAAACAACAAACAAAAATTAAAGCTGCAAGCAGCGTTGAGCGGGACCTCGCCTCCACCCATTCGGGCGTGCTGCGGCCGCGTCGCGTGCCGTCGTAACACGTGGGGACCACAACATGAAAATGTCACGTAAATCAGCTCAAAATCGCCACACAGCGCTTACTTCCTGTTGCCGGTGGGTGGCGCTATCACTATGTCTTAATATTGTCATGTAGACAAGTTCAGGGCGGGACTGTTGTAACACACCTTAAGTTTCATTGAGATTGGACCACGTACGCTGAAGTTACGAGGCCGTGTTACGGGCGAGACTGTTACAGAATATATGAAGTTCACTGGAGATTGGACATTGCACACTGAAGTTATGAGTGGTATTTCATGGCGAATCCACTGAATTTGACAAGTCGTCACTGGCACGGTCATTTCACGTAAATCAGCTCAAAATCGCAACGCAGTGCTTAGCACCTGTTGTCGGAAGGTGGCGCGATCACTATTTCTTAATATTGTCATGTAGACGTGTTCAGGGTGGGACTGTTATCAAACACGTGAAGTTTCATTGAGATTGGATCATGTACGCTGAAGTTATGAGGACGTGTTCAGGGTGGGACTGTACACTGAAGTTGAGTACTATCTGTTTATGGTGAATGGTCGAAATTCAACGCAACGCCACGGGTACGCCGTTTGACGGAATGTCGTAAATAGCACAACTTTTAATCATGAATGTCTTTAGATTGCGCTGATTAAATTTGAAGTAGATCCGATAAATTGCCTAGGAGGAGTTCGTTCAAATACAACGCGAAAAATCACAGAAAATGACCAAAAAAATCTAAATGGCTGACTTTGATGCCACGCCACGGACACGCCCTTCAACGTACATGCACAAATAGCACAACTTTTAATCAGCACCATTTTTTGACTGTACTGACAAATTTTGAAGCAGATCTGATAAATTCCCTAGGAGGAGTTCGTTCAAATAAAACGCGAAAAGTTCGCCGAAAGTGAAACTTTAAATCAAAATGGCCGACTTCCTGTGGGGTTTGGGGTATGGGTCCAAGAGGACTTTTTTGTACGTCCCGGCATTCTAAACGGGCCTACCGAGTTTCGTACATATCGGTGAAACGTGGCGCCGGGGCTGCTGTTTATTTATCCTGTAGGGGGCGCTACACACAGGACAAACACGATTTTTGATATGTGAGCTTCAGGCACTACTCTACACGTACCCTGTGAATTTCATATTCATAACTATTACGGTGTCCGTACAGTGACTTTTCATGCCAAGGCGCCACCTAGTGGCGTTTTTTTGTCCTTTTAAGGGAGCCTCAGGGAGCCATGGGGAAGCATCGTACCAAGTTTCATCTTAATCACACATACCGTTGTAGAGATATAAATGTCTTCATTTTAAAGAGCGCCACCTAGTGCTGATGGCCTGAAATTGTGCACGATGCTTAAGGAAGACACCTGGAACTATGGACCCAAGTTTGGTGTCAATCGGACATACCAATGTGGAGAAATGGTGCACTACCTTTTAGATGAAAATTCCACAGGAAGTGCTAATTTTATAGGTGCTTTTTTTTTAAATTTCAAAAGGTTCCAATTACTTTTTTGCCAGGGCGGTCCCCAGGTGCTAGGTGAAAAATTTGTGCGAATCAGACAAAGCGTGTAGGAGGAACCCGAAAAGTAGTTCAAGGACATTTTGCGCTCTAGAAAAAAATTCTAGGCGGAAGTGGGCGGGGCTTATATGGGGAGATTCAGCTCCATTCACCGAACACGTGGATGTAAGTTTTTTGAATGTGCGACAAACGATGCAGAAGTTATTAGCCTCAACGCTTTTTATGATGGTAGCGCCACCTAGTGGCAGACCCAAAGCGCACATGTAAACTCCCCATTTTCACCAGACCTGAATACTTTGCCAAATAAAATTGACTTTTCGTATATGTTCAGGGGGCAAAATCGCAGTCAATGGGGGCTAAAAATAATAATAAGAAACGGGCAATACATAGGGACCTTGCGGTCGCTGTCGCTGGCTCGGTCCCTAATAAAAATGAAAACGAATGGAAACAACTTAGGAAAAAGGTAACTAGAGGTATCAAAAATAACCTCAACTCTGATCTCTATACCCCTTTTAAACTGGGGCCCCTGGCAACCTCCTCCTACCACAGGATGCAACAATTAAGATAACAATAACACATTAATTTATTTAATACACAATAGTTAAGTTTTATAAGTATAACAGTAGAAAGAACTCACAACACATATCAAAAGAGTAAAATAGATGCCAACTGTTCAAAATCTAAAAAAATCACAATTCTCCGAAACACCTCCTAAATCTCCTCCTCATCTATATTACACTTGGCACATTCCCCAAGGAACTTGACCATAAAAGGAGTCCACCTGGGCGGGGACTGGTTTGACAGTTCCTGGGTGCAATCTAGACAAGAGGTGAGAAACACACAAATTAATCAAATGGAAAATGTTCCTTCCAGATCTAATGTAACACAAATGCAAACATAATACAATTTCCCTTACCGTGTTTCAACCCAACATCTGTACTAATAACCAAACCCCAGACACCTGCCGGCTAGATGGTATGTAAAAAGTGGCTGAGGTGGACAAGCACTTTATGTTGTGTCTCATTTAAGTTAAGTGTCATTACAAATAAATGTATTTAATCATATATACTGAGTACATACCTCACGCTGATGACTTGCACTGAATGGAGTCAGCCAGGGATGCATAGTCCGGACAGTAGCTGCTGATAGCCAGCCTCAAGCACACTTCCAAATGATAATCAGTCATAGTGGAACGGTATTTGGACTTGATAATCTTCATGTGGGAAAAAGGCTGACTCACATAAATAAGTAAAGCCGAATAATGCAGTCAAGGAGGTAGCACATTTCCTCATGTTGGGGTACTTTTCCTCTGTGAGTAAGTTCCAAAACTGTCCATGAGCCCTGGACTTGAGCTCAATGTCAGCTTGTAGTGTCAGGATCTCATCCTCCACTCCAGACGAGTTCAGGTTAAACAGTGTTGCAATTTCTGATGCGAGTAAATCAACATCAGCATCCTCCCGAAATGGGTAGCACATGAATGTAGCGACTAGCTCCAATAAAGCAAAGTCTTGAAACCGTTTGTTAAAGTCTGACAGAAGGTTTTCAATCTGCTCTGTGTAGTGTCCACTGTCAAGTTGTGCACAGGCCTTCCCTTGCCTCTCCAGTTCTGATACGAGGTTCTGGAAAGTTTGCCAAATCATGGCGCTGCAGCTTTGAGCCCAGATGTTGCATTTTTTGTTTGAACGCATTAACTGAGCTGATCATATTGACCACTGTTTTGTCTTTTCCTTGCAGCTCAACATTGAGGTCATTCAACATGTTGGTCAGATCGGTTAAAAATGCTAAGACTAGTAGCCAAAACAACCAAACAGACCAAACAGTCAAGCAATGAGGAAAACCAGGAGTTTGTTGAAAAATAGGGTTTTTTTATTTACCCAAAAATACCAAACAATAGAAACCAAGAATTTAACATCTTAAAAGAGGTCAACAAAATATAACTATACTCAAAACAGCATACAACAGACAGAATATGAACTAAACAAACTGACCTGCCTGAATGAGACACAAGGGAACATATATAGTGGCTTGGCCAAACCAATTTACCCACAAGGTGAAAACAAAATGGATGCCAACTACAACTCCTACAAGTAAAACAAACTAAACCCAAAATCCCCCTCCAACATGGCAGCACATGGTACGGCTTGATTGGTAGGCCACAGGATATAACCATCCTCCACCCTTGGCCACGCCTTTCTTCCACCAGGACAGACCTCATTGCTGGCTGTTACCCTGTGTGGCTTGGGCCATCACAAGCAACAATTCAGTGTGGTCGCAGTCTGCCTTCTCCAGATGCACACAGCTGTCTTTGAAGAGATCTGGCGCGAATAGAGCAGGCGATCTTCATTGCCACATCCATTATCTCTTTCATGTTCAGCATTTTTGCGCATAACGCTTGTTGGTGTATTATGCAGTGGTAATTGAGGAAGTTGGGGAAGGCATCATCCTCCCTGCACTTGGCAATAAATCCATTCGAGCGGCCAATCATCGCGGGTGTACCGTCCGCGGTGATGGACACCAATTTCCACACTGGGAGCTGAGTTTTCTCAATAAAGTTTTTAAAAGACTGATAATGTCCTCTCCCCGCGTGTGTTCTTTCAATGGCACCACTGTTAACAGCTCCTCTTTTGCAATCATATCGGTAAACACCATACGAATAAAAATGCACAACTGGGCTTTCACTAACGTCTGTAGACTCATCCAATTGCAGTGAGAAACACTCGCAGTCCGCTATATCCTGCCAAAGTTTCTGGGTTACATCCTCGGCCATTGCTTCACAGCGACGTGTAACTGTACTTCTTGACAGCTGGAGAGCTTTGATTGAAGATACTATCTCTGGTTTGTTTTTAAAGTCTTGAAACAATGATTCAGCCGCTTCAACGAATGCCTCTTTTATCATCTCTCCGTCTTGGAAGGATTTCTTATTTTTAACGAGGACGTGACTCACCCGGAATGATGCTTCGGTGGCGGTCTTCGCTTTTGTGCTAAGCTTTGAGAAAAAGGCCTGCTGTCCGGACAACTGGGATTTTAGTTCTTTCACCTTTTTCCTTCTCAGTTCGCTTTTTGGTGGAAAGTCAGAGTCGTAGCTTTTATGTATAGTCCGAAAATGCCGCTCCACATTTCCCTTCTTCGGAAGTATCCATTCCGTATGGAAGTGGTAGGTTTTGGTCTTTTTACTTGGTCCAGCTCCCCCACTCATTTTTATATAATTTCTTAAGCTTAGTACTATAGAAATAAGTTAGGTTAACTGGGCAACTCGCTAGCTTGCTGGAATGTTGCCATAATTAACGTTAACTGCCATAGTAACCTGTTGACCGGTGTGTCAGAAACGGTCAGACGTTCGAATGGTTGTCATGTATGTCAATCAAGTGACAGCTGATCGGTATGTCACAAACAGTCAGACGTTAGAATGGATGATAGGCTGACGTCTATTTTTTTTTTTTTTTAATGCCGATCTACCCACACCACCTTTGCGATCGACCGTTAGATCGCGATCGACGTAATGGGCACCCCTGGTCTAGGCCTATAGCAGCATAACTAAGGGATGGTTCAGGACTCACCTGATCCAGCCCTAACTATAAGCTTTATCAAAGAGGAATGTCTTAAGCCTACTCTTGAATGTGGTGAGGGTGTCTGCCTCCCTAACTGCAACTGGAAGCTGGTTCCACAGGAGAGGAGCTTGGTAACTGAAGGCTCTGGCTCCTGTTCTACTTTTAGAGACTATAGGAACCACAAGTAGCCCAGCATTCGGAGAACGTAGTGTTCTAGAGGGGTAATAGGGTACTATGAGCTCTTTAAGATATGAAGGGGCCTGACCATGAAGAGCTTTATAGGTGAGGAGGAGGATTTTAAATTCTTTTCTACATTTTACAGGGAGCCAATGTAGAGAAGCTAGTACAGGAGAGATGTGATCTCTTTTTCTAGTTCCTGTCAGTACTCGTGCTGCAGCGTTAATTAATTGAATTAATTGGAGCGTTTTAATGGACTTATTAGGGCAGCCTGATAATAAAGAGTTGCAGTAATCCAGCCTTGAAGTAACAAATGCATGGATTAGTTTTTATGCATCTGTCTGTGATAGTATGTGTCTAATTTTTGTAATATTACATAAATGAAAGAAGGCAGTCCTAGAGATCTGCTTCATGTGGGAGTTAACAGACAAATCCTGATCAAAGATAACTCCAAGATTCCTGACAGTGGTGCTAGAGGCCAAGGTAATGCCTTCTAGAGTAACTATATCTTTAGACAGTGAGTCTCAACAAGAGAGAAGAACAAGAATTTTATTTTTTTCTCATTTAACATCAGAAAATTGCAGCTCATCCAGGATTTTATGTCCTTAAGACATGTTTGTAATTTAGATAATTGATTAATTTCATCGGGCTTGATCGATAGATATAACTGCATATCATCTGCATAACAGTGAAAGTTAATGGAGTGATTCCTAATAATGTTGCCTAAAGGGAGCATATATAAAGTAAATAGTATTGGTCCAAGTACAGAACCTTGTGGAACTCCATGACTAACTGTAGTATTTATTGAAGATTCATCGTTAACATGTACAAACAAAAATCTGATAAGTATGACTTAAACCAGCTTAGTGCGGTTCCTTTAATGCCAATTTGATGCTCAAGTCTCTGTAAAAGAATATTATGGTCAATGGTGTCAAATGCAGCACTAAGATCCAATAATACAAGTACAGAGACAAGTCCATTGTCAGAAGCAATCAGAAGGTCATTATTAACTTTAACCAGAGCTGTCTCTGTGCTGTGATGAACTCTAAATCCTGACTGAAAATCCTCAAATAAACTATTGTTATGTAGAAAGTCACACAACTCTTTGGCGACTACTTTCTCCAGAATCTTAGAGAGGAAGGGGAGGTTAGAGATTGGTCTATAGTTGGCTAAAACCCCTGGGTCAAGAGTGGGCTTTTTAAGAAGGAGTTTAATTACAGCTACTTTAAAGGACTGTGGTACATATCCTGATAATAAAGAAAGATTAATCATATCCAGTAAAGAAGTGCCAGTTAAGGGAACAACTGTCGGCTTCGATGAAGAAATTATTGAAGTTAACTGATGAAGATCGATAGCAGAAAAACAGTCTATATATCTAAGTTTACATTAGCAAAAGTCCCTGAACTTGGAGAGCCACTGATAACTGTTGATGGCAGTTGGTGATTAATTTTCTCTCTAATAGTAATAATTTTATTATAGAAGAAGCTCATGAAGTCATTGCTACTTAAGTTTATGGGGATATGTGGTTCAATAGAGCTGTGACTCTCTGTCAGCCTGGCTACAGTGCTGAAGAGGAACCTAGGGTTATTCTTATTTTCTTCTATTAGTGCTGAGTAATAGGCTCCTCTGGCATTACGGAGGGCCGTTCTATAAGTTTTAAGATTATCTTGCCAATTTGAGCGATATTCTGATAATTTGGAAGAGCGCCATTTCCTTTCAGATTTCCTAGCTATTTGTTTTAACTGGCGGGTTTGGTGGTTATACCACGGTGCTAGTCTCCTATGTTTTAATAATTTCCTTTTTATAGGAGCGATAGAGTCTAATGTTGATCCTGCAGCACTATTGACAAGATTATCAATTTCGGAGGGACTAAAGTCGTTATAGGACTCTGTTAAATTCAGACATGGCATTGAATTAAACACTGAAGGAATCTCCTCCTTAAATTTAGCTACAGCACTGTCAGATAGACATCTGCTGTAGGAAGTTTTGCCTAATGGCTTATAATCTAATAGTATGAATTCAAAAGTTATTAAATAATGGTCAGATAGGAAAGGATTATGTGGGAAGACTATTAAATGTTCAATATCAATGCCATATGATAAAACAAGGTCAAGAGTGTGATTAAAACAATGAGTTGGTTTATTTACACTCTGACAGAAGCCAATTGAGTCTATTAATGATATAAATGCATTACTAAGGCTGTCATTGTCAACATCCACATGAATATTAAAATCACCTACAATAATTACTTTATCTGATTTAAGGACTAAGCTTGATAGAAACTCTGAAAATTCAGATATAAAATCAGAGTACGGTCCAGGAGCACGGTACACTATAACAAATAGAACTGGCTGCAGTGTTTTCCAGTTTGGGTGAGAAAGACTAAGAACAAGGCTTTCAAATGAATTATAATTTAGTTTTAGGTTTAGGGTCCATTAAAACGCTCGAATCATATATAGCTGCTACTCCACCTCCTCGGCCAGTGCCTCGAGGAATGTGAGTATTAATATGACTGGGGGGGTGGATTCATTTAGGCTAACATACTCCTCGTGGGACAACCAGGTCTCCGTAAGACAAAGTAAATCAATATCATAATCTGATATTAATTCATTCACTAAAACAGCTTTAGAGGACAGAGACCTGATATTTAACAGCCCACATTTCATTCTCTTATTTTGTGCTACTGAGGAGTTAGTTTTAATTTTTATTAGATTTTTATGTTGAACTCCTCTTGTTTTTATTTCTTTAAATAATTTAGGTGGTCGGGGGACAGACACAGTCTCTATTGGGTTTTGGGTGGGTGACGGTTCTAAAGAAAGAGCAGAGAAGTGTGTAAGACAGCAGCTCTGCTTCCTGGTCCCAACTCTGGACTGTCAGGTTTTAGAAATAAACTTTGCCATATTTCTAGATAAGAGAGCCGCTCCATCCAAAGTGGGATGGATGCCGTCTCTCCTAATCAGACCAGGTTTTCCCCAAAAAGGCTTCCAGTTATCAATGAAGCCCACATCGTTTGCTGGACACCACCTCGACAGCCAGCGGTGGAATGACGACATGCGGCTATACATGTCATCACTGGTCACATTGGGCAGGGGTCCAGAGAAAACTACGGAGTCCGACATTGTTTTAGCATAATTACACACCGACTCCACATTAATCTTAGTGACCTCCGATTGGCGTAATCGGGTGTCATTACCGCCGACGTGGATAACAATCTTACTGTATTTACGTTTACCTTTAGCCAGCAGTTTTAAATTTGATTCAATGTCGCCCGCTCTGGCCCCAGGGATACATTTAACTATGGCCGCTGGCTTCACTAACTTCACGTTTCTGACTATGGAGCTGCCAATAACCAGAGTTGGTTCCTCAGCGGGTGTGTCGCTGAGTGGGGAAAATGTATTAGAAACGTGAATGGGTTGGTGGTGAACTGTGGGCTTCGCCGTTTTAGTCTTCCTTCGCTCAGTCACCCAGCCTCCCTGTCTTCCCGGCTGCTCGGGAACTACCGGGGGAACTACCAGGGGACGGCTAGCAGAAGCTACCTTCGGTCAGACCGCACCGGCTACTGGGGGCTGGCTAACTAGTATCCATTTGAATAATTGATTGACTGTTTAAGTTGTGAAGTTTTTGTCATATTTAGATTCTGGTTGAAGAAAACAAGACATTTAAAAATGTTACATATTGAAGTCAGTTATGACGACTAATACAATTAATTCATAATAAAAACAATCAATAGTTGCAGACTGTCTCACAGGATCTATAATTATTATGTATGTGTTGTTGCAGAAATTAAATCAGCTGAAAAATGAATGGAGTCTGGTACAGTTTACTGACTGTTAGTCCTCCTCCTGCAGGGTGATGTCAGTAGCAGAGGAGGAGCCTCCTCTCTCCTCCCCTCTTCCTCCTCCTCCTCCCTCCATCCCTGCAGCTCCCTCCCCGTCTCCTCCTCCTCTTCCCAGACCAGCCTCCTCCTCCTCCTCCTCCTCCTCCTCCTCCTCAGAGGACTCCAGTAGCTCCAGTAGCAGCAGCAGTGTGGTGACAGCAGGGACTGATGCAGCACTCAAACACATCTCAGAGGGAGAGCTGCTCATCAGTGTCAACCAGCTGGCAGCCATGACAGGTATCTTCATCATCATCATCAACACTCCCACACCTTCTCTCAACTCATCAAAGAAACATTTCACTTTAAAATTCACTCTAAAATCATTAATCTGTGAAACTGACATAATTTAAACTCTCTCTCTGCCTGTCTCTCTCTGTCTGTCTGTCTGTCTGTCTCTCAGAGGAGGAGGCTGTCTGCAGTTTTTCCAGTTCCCTCCAGGAGCTGCAGGAGATGGTGAGGAGCAGGAACATGTATCAATACTGCAGTAGATATAGACACAGTAGAAACAGTAGAGACAGCAGAGACAGTAGATATGGAGACAGTAGAGACAGTAGATATAGAGACAGTAGATATAGTCAGTAGATATAGAGACAGGAGAGACAGTAGATACAGTAGATATAGAGACAGTAGATATAGAGACAGTAGATATAAAGACAGTAGATATAGAGACAGTAGATATAGAGACAGGAGAGACAGTAGATACAGTAGATATAGAGACAGTAGATATAGAGACAGTAGATATAGAGACAGTAGATATAGAGACAGTAGATATAGAGACAGGAGAGACAGTAGAGACAGGAGATACAGTAGAGACAGTAGATATAGAGACAGGAGATATTAGAGACAGTAGATATAAAGACAGTAGATATAGAGAGAGCAGATATAGAGACAGTAGATATAGACAGTAGATATAGAGACAGGAGATATAGTGATACAGTAGATATAAAGACAGTAGATATAGAGACAGTAGATATAGATACAGTAGATATAGAGACAGTAGATATAGAGACAGTAGATATAAAGACAGTAGATATAGAGACAGTAGATATAGAGACAGTAGATATAAAGACAGTAGATATAGAGACAGTAGATATAGAGACAGTAGAGACAGTAGATATAGAGACAGTAGATATAGAGTCAGTAGATACAGAGTCAGTAGGTATAGAGTCAGTAGATATAGAGTCAGTAGATATAAAGACAGTAGATATAGAGACAGTAGAGACAGTAGATATAGAGACAGTAGATATAGAGTCAGTAGATACAGAGTCAGTAGGTATAGAGTCAGTAGATATAGAGTCAGTAGATATAGAGACAGTAGATATAAAGACAGTAGATATAGAGACAGTAGATACAGAGACAGTAGATATAGAGACAGTAGATATAGTCAGTAGATATATAGAGACAGTAGATACAGAGACAGTAGATATAGAGACAGTAGATATAGTCGGTAGATATAGAGACAGGAGAGACAGTAGATACAGTAGATATAGTCAGTAGATATATAGAGACAGTAGATACAGAGACAGTAGATATAGAGTCAGTAGATATAGAGTCAGTAGATACAGAGACAGTAGATACAGAGACAGTAGATATAGAGTCAGTAGATATAGAGACAGCAGATATAGAGACAGTAGATACAGAGACAGTAGATATAGAGACAGGAGAGACAGTAGATATAGAGTCAGTAGATATATAGAGACAGTAGATCTATAGAGTCGGTAGATATAGAGTCGGTAGATATAGAGACAGTAGATCTATAGAGACAGTAGATCTATAGAGTCAGTAGATATAGAGTCGGTAGATATAGAGACAGTAGATCTATAGAGTCGGTAGATATAGAGTCAGTAGATATAGAGTCGGTAGATATAGAGACAGTAGATCTATAGAGACAGTAGATCTATAGAGTCAGTAGATATAGAGTCGGTAGATATAGAGACAGTAGATCTATAGAGTCGGTAGATATAGAGTCAGTAGATATAGAGTCAGTAGATATAGAGACAGTAGATCTATAGAGTCGGTAGATATAGAGTGACAGTAGATCTATAGAGACAGTAGATCTATAGAGACAGTAGATCTATAGAGTCAGTAGATATAGAGTCGGTAGATATAGAGTGACAGTAGATCTATAGAGACAGTAGATCTATAGAGTCAGTAGATATAGAGTGACGGTAGATCTATAGAGAGTAGACTGTAGAGTCATATAGAGAAAGTAGATCTATAGAGTGACAGTAGATATAGAGTCGGTAGATATAGAGTGACAGTAGATCTATAGAGTCGGTAGATATAGAGAGTAGATCTATAGAGACAGTAGATCTATAGAGATAGAGATGTGTTGTTGTTGTTGAGGTGAATGTGCTGGTTAACAACAGAGACTGACAGCGAACTTAAGTTTGTTATCAAGGAGAGAAACTGAAAACTAACTTTTATTTGATCTGTTTTAGACGCAGATTGATTACATGGTATATAACTATAGCTAATGTAAGCTAACTATTTGCCATAAATAGCTAATGTAAGCTAACAATAGCTAATGTAAGCTAACAATAGCTAACCAGATTACTTTTGAGAAGAGTACTGAGTAATAAATTACATTTTCTGAGCACTTTAGTGTGTTCATTGTTTTCATTTGGCTGATCTTCCTCACCAATAAAGCGACTGACTCTGTAATACTTCCTGTTTGTCTGTTTTGTCACTTCCTGTCCCTCCAGGACTTTGACCCCCCCAGTGAAGGACAGGTCAGAGGTCACGACCTCCTGCTGACCCTGCTGACCAAGATGGAGCAGGGAGTCACACACACACACAGGGGAGAGAGACCACAGCCAGAGGTACACACTCACACACACACACACTCTCACACACACACACACTCACACACACACTCTCACACACTCTCACAAACACACACACACACACACACACACTGCTGTGTCCTCAGGGCTCCTGGGGGAGGGATCAGGAGGAGGAGGAGGAGGAGGTGAGCGTGGGGGAGGTGAGAGATGATCGGACTACAAATCCCAAGAGTTACAGGAAGAGTACGGCAGGCCGGAGAGGTCAGACCTCCTCACCTGGACAGATCAGTCAGTGTGCAGGTACGATGCCTTCAGACGCAGCTGAGGGCAAACAGTCAAGTTCCCACAGTGTTGCATGATGGGAGAAAATCACACATCTCTGTCTCTTCCAGATGTGTCAGAAGTCAGTTTCGAAGCGAACAATAAGGGCTCGGTTACCGTGGGGGACCTGATGGCGGAGCCAATCGGTACGCTGACCTCTGACCTCCACAGCGACCTGTCGCTGTCTCCTAATGACACACAGACAGGTAAGACAGGTGGTCTGTCTGCAGCCAATAGAGCTCCAGTGTGCCCAGTGCGCTGACTGTCAATCACTGAGTGGATTCTGAGGTTATTGATCGTCTCAGATCACTAACAGCTGCAGTCAATATTATAAAGTTACAACCTGATTCAGGATGTTTACCAACCTGAGGGTCGGGACCTCCACAGGGGTCACCAGAGCTGCACAGGGGTCAGTGATTTAAGAATATATCCAGGAGGATGTGATTGTTAAAAATCCATAATACAGACAAAATCCCTAAAAATAAGGAAATAATCAAACTTCCTGCACTTATTGAGTTCACTGTTTGGTTCATTGATCAGTAACTGATCAGCTGCTATTATTGATAGTGATCAATATGAAACATACTGTCAGTTTATAGAGCAGGAGGTTTTAATCAGCAGTGGCCACCAGGGGGCGCTGTGTCTCCACCACTCACTGTCTATTTGATCAGTCTAGGCCTATAGCAGCATAACTAAGACAGTGCAGAGAAGCTAGTACAGGAGAGATGTGATTTCTTTTCCTAGTTCCTGTCAGTACTCGTGCTGCAGCGTTTTGAATTAATTGGAGCGTTTTTGGGGCCAAGTACAAGAATTTTGTTTTTTCTGAGTTTAACATCAGAAAATTGCAGCTCATCCAGGATTTTATGTCCTTAAGACATGTTTGTAATTTAGATATATGATTAATTTCATCGGGCTTGATCGATAGATATAACTGCGTATCATCTGCATAACAGTGAAAGTTAATGGAGTGATTCCTAATAATGTTGCCTAAAGGGAGCATATATAAAGTAAATAGCATTGGTCCAAGTACAGAACCTTGTGGAACTCCATGACTAACTGTAGTATTTATTGAAGATTCATCGTTAACATGTACAAACTAGAACGATCTGATAAATATGACTTAAACCAGCTTAGTGCGGTTCCTTTAATGCCAATTTGATGCTCAAGTCTCTGTAAAAGAATATTATGGTCAATGGTGTCAAATGCAGCACTAAGATCCAATAATACAAGTACAGAGACAAGTCCATTGTCTGAAGCAATCAGAAGGTCATTATGAACTTTAACTAGAGCTGTCTCTGTGCTGTGATGAAATCTAAATCCTGACTGAAAATCCTCAAATAAACTATTGTTATGTAGAAAGTCACACAACTCTTTAGCGACTACTTTCTCCAGAATCTTAGAGAGGAAGGGGAGGTTAGAGATTGGTCTATAGTTGGCTAAAACCCCTGGTTCAAGAGTGGACTTTTTAAGAAGGGGTTTAATTACAGCTACGTTAAAGGACTGTGGTACATATCCTGATAATAAAGAAAGATTAATCATATCCAGTAAAGAAGTGGAGGATCTCACATCCAACACATTTTTCAGAATGATTAGCTCATCGGCAGAAATTACAAACCTCTGTTTTTAATGTGAAAATGTATCACATATAATCATAATAATAACAATAATAATAACTATAATAGCAATAGTAATAATATGATAATAATATCAATAAAAATAAGAATCATGATAATAATATTAATAATAACAATATCAATAATAATTAAAGCTGCAAGCAGCGTTGGGCAGGACCTCGCACTCAACGCAACTCGGGGCGTGCTTCGACCGCGTCACGTGCCATCGTAAAAGGTGCGGACCACAACATGAAAATTTCATGTAAATCAGCTCCAAATCTCCACGCAGCGCTTATTTCCTGTCTCCAGTAGGTGCCGCTATCACTATGTCTGAATATTGTCATGTTCAGGGCGGGACTGTTATCAAACACGTGAAGTTTCATTGAGATTGGATCATGTACGCTGAAGTTATGAGGACGTGTTCAGGGTGGGACTGTACACTGAAGGTATGAGTACTATCTGTTTGATGGCTAATCGGTGGAATTCGACACGTCGTCACGGGCACACGGTTAAACATACAGTCACAAATAGCACAACTTTTGATAACCAATGTGTCTAGATTGCAGTGATCGAATTTGAAGTCAATCCGATGAAATCTGTAGGAGGAGTTATTTAAAACAGAAGCCCTTAAATGCCGGAAATGGCATCACAGCTTGACATTCAATTGACTTTGAGGGCACGCCACAGACACGCCCTTTAACGTACAGTCACAAATAGCACAACTTTTAATCAGCACCATTTTTTAAATGTACTGACCAATTTTGAATATTTATTTAAGTTATTTTTTTGGCCTTTTCATGCCTTTATTTGATAGCAACAGCTGAAGATTGACAGGAAACGGGGGTAGAGAGAGGGGATGACACGCAGCAAAGGGCCGCAGGTCGGATTCAAACCCGGGCCGCTGCAGCAACTCCATATAGGGGGCACCAGCTCTACCAACTGAGCTAACCAGGCACCTTGTACTGACCAATTTTGAAGTAGATCTGATAAATTCTCTAGTAGGAGTTGGTTCAAATACAAGGCCACGGACACGCCCTTCATCATACATGCACAAATAGCACAACTTTTAATCAGCACCATTTTTTGACCGTACTGACAAACTTTGAAGCAGATCCGATAAATTCCCTAGGAGGAGTTCGTTCAATGTTCGCCGAAAGTGAAAATGAAAATCAAAAAGGCTGACTTCCCGTGGGGTTTGGGGTATGGGTCCAAGGGGCTTTTTTGTACGTCTTGGAAAGTTACACGTGCCTACCAAGTTTCGTACATATCGGTAAAACGTGGCGCCGGGGCTGTTTCTTTTTAATCCTGTAGGGGGCGCTACAAACACGATTTTTGGTATGTGAGCTTCAGGCACCAGTCTACACGTGCCCTCTGAATTTCATATTCATAACTCTTACAGTCTCCACACAGTCATGTATCCTGCCACCAGAGCGCCACCTAGTGGCGGATTGTTGACACATTTATTAGTGAGCCTCAGGGAGCCATGGGCAAGCATCGTACCAAGTTTCATTTAAATCACATGTGCCGTTGCAGAGATATAAACTTCTTCATTTTAAAGAGCGCCACCTTGTGGCGGTGGCCAGAAATTGTGCACAATACCTAAGGAAGACATGGGGAACTCTGGACCCAAGCTTGGTGTCAATCGGACATACCAATGTGGGGAAATGGTCCACTTCTTTTTTTGACGAAAAATCCACATTAAGTGCTAATTTTATAATGTGCTTATTTTTTGAAGTATCAAAATTCTTCGAATTGCGTTTTTATTAGGACAGTCCCCAGATGATACATGAAAACTTTTGTGCAAATCTGACCTCCTGTCAGTCTGCAGCCGCTCTGTCACACAGCTCCATATATGGGCATGTTTACACTCACATATATAATATTCATATAATATTTATATATAATATATATTTATATATTCATATATAATATATGTATATATATTATATGTATATATGTTTTATGTGTATATAATATATATTATATAATATTTATATATTTATATATGTGTATATATGATATTTATATATGTGTATATATAATATATTATTGATGAGGAATTCACTGCAGTGATGTCACAGCGTACTGCAGGGACGGGGGGTGTCGGGGTCCAAAGCATCCGTTGGTTCCTGTCTGTCTGCTGTTAATGTAAACAGGAAGTAGCAGCATCAGCAGGATCACATACACACACTGACTGTGTGTTGTTTTAGTGAAGGATCTGTGTGTGTGTGTTAGTGTTTACTTTACCTCTGAACACACACACACACACACAAACACACTGTGAACTCTGCCTCAGTTCTCAGACAAACTACCAATTTACTGAATTTAAACATTAAAACTAAAAGCTGGGGAGGAAGGATCTCCGGTATCGTTCCCTAGAGCAGCGTGGTTGAATGAGTCTGTTGCTGAAGCTGCTCTTTAGCTTGTCCAGTGTTGTGTGGAGGGGGTGGGTGGGATTGTCCATGATTGCCAGCAGTTTTGCCAGCATCCTCTCCTCCACCACCTCCTCCAGGGTGACAAGCTTCAAGCCAACAACAGATTCAGCCTTTTTGATGAGTTTGTTCAGTCTGTTGGCGTCCTTTGCCTTGATGCCCACACCCCAGGACACGGCAACAAAGAGGATGGTGCTCGCCACAACAGACTGATAGAACATCTGTAGCATCCTGTTGCAGACATTGAAGGACCTGAGCCTCCTCAGGAAGTAAAGCCGGCTCATGCCCTTCTTGTAAACGGCCTCTGAGTTAGCTGACCAGTCCAGTTTATTGTCCACTGTGACAACCGAGGACTTATACGCCGACACCATATCCAGATCGTTCCCGCCGATGCTGACAGGAGAGGGCAGGGGCTTGTTCCTCCTAAAATCCACCACCATCTCCTTTGTTTTTGCCACGTTTGTTGAAGGCGCTGGAAAAATCAATGAACATGACGCGGACTGAGGTGTTGGGTCTGTCTAGTGAGGAGTAAGCCTTCTGCAGCAGGTAGTCCTCCAGTGCCACAGGGCGTTTTTTGGGCACTGGCCAGGCAGGATGTTTTCCAGAGCACTGGCACTCTGAAGATGCAGACTGAGGTTGAAGAGGTGCTGGAAAACTCCACAGAGCTGGCTGGATCATGCCTTCAATACACCAGGGCTGATGCGGTCCAGTCCAGAAGCTTTCCTCTGTTTGAGCTTCTCCAGCTGTCTCCTCACCTGCCTGTATGTGATGTGAAGTCCAGATTGGGGGGTGGCAGGGTCTGCGATGGGTGTCAGGAGGTGGTAGGGGGTTGTAGGAGTGTCCTGGGGTTGTTGCTCAGGGGAGCATTAGGAGGGCTGCCGGGGGTGGGGGAGTTAGAGTTGAAATTAATTGTTATAAATTGTTAGCTCTATGTTAGCTCTGTGTTAGCTCTGTGTTAGCTCTGTGTTCTCAGTGTGGTTTTCTTTTCAACAAAGATTACAACTGTGATTGGACCAGAGAGCAAAAAGGGGCGGGGCTCATATACAGTCAAACACACACACACACACAATAAAAAGTCCTGATAATAAATAAAAATGTGATTCAAATGAATAATAAACAAATTACATCATCAGAAAAGTTCAAAGTGTTTTATTGATTATTGATATTAGATGTATGATTAATAATGATGAGTGTTTGTTTCTCCAGCTGGAACCAGGAGGATGGACGTTCATCTGCCCTTCATCAGACCGGAGGAGGAAGAGGAGCAGGAGGAGCAGCAGGAGTCAGCAGCAGATACAGACTCCTCCACCAACAATGTTTTCTAGCGACATCATTTGTCTCCTTTTTATGATGTCAGAGGGGGTTTGATGATCATGATGATCATGATGATGATGATGATGATGATGATGAACGTTTTAAATAAAGTTTGTGTTGATTGTTCTTGACACTGTGTGATTATTGTCGGTAGAGTCAGTGTTTGTATATTATTATTATTATTATTATTGTTTTAGTGATGGATTATTATTATTATTATTATCTTAGTCTTGGAGCTCCACAAGGTTCTGTACTTGGACCAATACTATTTACTTTATAGTATTGTGATACATGTTCACATTAAAAACAGAGGTTTGTAATTTCTGCCGATGAGCTAATCATTCTGAAAAATGTGTTGGATGTGAGATCCTCCACTTCTTTACTGGATATGATTAATCTTTCTTTATTATCAGGATATGTACCACAGTCCTTTAAAGTAGCTGTAATTAAACCCCTTCCTAAAAAGCCCACTCTTGAACCAGGGGTTTTAGCCAACTATAGACCAATCTCTAACCTCCCCTTCCTCTCTAAGATTCTGGAGAAAGTAGTCGCCAAAGAGTTGTGTGACTTTCTACATAACAATAGTTTATTTGAGGATTTTCAGTCAGGATTTAGAGTTCATCATAGCACAGAGACAGCTCTGGTTAAAGTTAATAATGACCTTCTGATTGCTTCTGACAATGGACTTGTCTCTGTACTTGTATTATTAGATCTTAGTGCTGCATTTGACACCATTGACCATAATATTCTTTTACAGAGACTTGAGCATCAAATTGGCATTAAAGGAACCGCACTAAGCTGATTTAAGTCATATTTATCAGATCGTTCTCAGTTTGTACATGTTAACGATGAATCTTCAATAAATACTACAGTTAGTCATGGAGTTCCACAAGGTTCTGTACTTGGACCAATACTATTTACTTTATATATGCTCCCTTTAGGCAACATTATTAGGAATCACTCCATTAACTTTCACTGTTATGCAGATGATACGCAGTTATATCTATCGATCAAGCCCGATGAAATTAATCAATTATCTAAATTACAAACATTTCTTAAGGACATAAAATCCTGGATGAGCTGCAATTTTCTGATGTGAAACTCAGAAAAAACCAAAATTCTTGTTCTTGGCCCCAAAAACCTAGATATCTAAAGATATAGTTACTCTAGATGGCATTACCTTGGCCTCTAGCACCACTGTCAGGAATCTTGGAGTTATCTTTGATCAGGATTTGTCTTTTAACTCCCACATGAAGCAAACCTCTAGGACTGCCTTCTTTCATTTACGTAATATTACAAAAATTAGACACATACTATCACAGACGTCTGTCTTACCCCACTAGAACACTGCGCGCCTCCTCCTCCTCCTCCTCGGTGTGTCTACTAACATGTTGGAGCCTGACTGTCTGTCTGCTCCTTCATCTCCTCCACTCTCACCCTATGTGTGACCTCTGACCTCTGACCCCTCCTCCTGCTGCTCCTCTGAGACTCCCTGAGGCCTGATGATGAGAAGATGAACTGATTTACATTTTCATCTCAGCTGAATCTGTCTGTCTGTCTCTGTCTGTCTGTCTCTGTCTGTCTGTCTCTGTCTGTCTGTCTCTGTCTGTCTGTCTCTCTCTCTGTCTCCATTTGGTCCTCAGAGCTGATGTGTTAGAAGAAGGAAAAATGTGCAGCGTGAGGATCTGATCCACTTTGACAAGAAACACATTGTGATGGACGACTGGGTCAGAACATCTCCAAACCTGCAGCTCTTGTGGGGGGTTCCCGGTCTGCAGAGGTCAGTACCTATCAAAAGTGGTCCAAGGAAGGAACAGAACCAGAGACAGGATCATGGGGGGCCAAGGCTCATTGATGCAGGTGGGGAGTGAAGGCTGGCCCGTGTGGTCCGATCCAACAGACGAGCTACTGTAGCTCAGACTGCTGAAACAGTTAATGCTGGTTCTGATAGAAAGGGGTCAGAACACACAGTGCAGAGCAGTCTGCTGGTCCATATCTATCTTATTACTTATTATTTATTATTAACAAACAGTCCAGATAATGACGTTAAATCTGATTCTTATTGATTCTTTTGATCATTTCACTCTTGAAAATAATCAATCAAACATCAGTTAATCAATAACTCTGACTCTGTTACTCTGTTAATGAAGGATGATGATGATGATGATGATGATGTTCAGCCCCTAAGTGACCTTTGACCCTGCAGGTCAGAGGTCAAGCAGCAGGTGAGTGATCCTGCGTTAACGTATTGATTCTGTATTGATTGTGACGGAGCGGCTGCACAGCGAGAGATGACGTCATCGGGCTGATGATGAGTCAGCAGTTTGGATCAGACTTCCTGTGATGTCAGCACATATCAGAACAGAGCCCTTAAAGGGACAGTACACCACTGCTAACGGCTAACAGCTAACCACCACTACCATCTGTCGTTTTCATATTTCAGCTGAAACACAAACAATTTACTGTCATCGTCATGGAAACAGAGAAGGAACCTGACCTTGTGTGTGTGTGTGTGTGTGTGTGTGTTTGTGTGTGTGTGTGTGTTATATATGCAGCTGATTTGACTGACAAACAAACAAACAAACAAACAGGAAGTTCACACTAACATTATTTACATAAACATCAGACTTCATTGTCACCAACAACTCAAGGTCCATTTACTGGATTTTGTCTCACAGCAGCTGTTCTGAGCTCTCAACAGATCCGTCACCATGACAACGGAGCAAACATCTGCTGATGATGACCTTTACACACCTTATTATACCTTTATACACCTAATCATACCTTATTATACTTTATTATACCTTATTAGTGTGCCTGGAAAGCACACTACTATTCTTCCCTGTGCTTATTATTATTCTTCCGTACGTTTTTCGGTCGACTACTCCTCCCGCAGTTTTGGTCGCACATACCCAAAAAGGTACCAAAACGTGCGGCTCAGTGGGGACATTAGTGCTGTGACTTTTCTAAGCGTTTCGCCAAACAGATTGCCGATAAATCGCCAAAAACCAGGCCAAAAAATGAATGGGTGTGTATTGGTAGAATGTCCGACTGCTAAAACCTGCCGTTTCAGTTAGAGTGGAGAGAGAGAGAGAAAATTTGTCGAAAAATAAATTTGTAAACTGCTCTCAAGGCCACAAATGTCACTCTACAGAAATAATTTAAAGATAGAAACGTAGGCAAATTCGTACATTCGTTCATTGTATCTGAACAGGTATGGGGTCTGGTGGACACTTTTCTAAAACTTTAACAAACATACACTGCCTATGACTGCACATTAAGAATAGTTTTCCTTCTTAATTATGTATTATTTATTAATATAAATATTGTTATTCATGTTATTGATAGCATTACTTATTATTATTATTGTTATTGTTGTTATTATTATTATTATTACTACGACATACTTATTATTCCCATCATTGTGGTTATTACTTATTTAGTTACTTTAGCAATTTTAATTAAACCATGATGCTTCCTGCATAATCCCAGGACAATATTATACCTTCATTTAAGAAATACCATATATTAACAATTATTTGCATTTACATAAAAGCACATAACTGTAGAAACACAAGAAAAAACTCATCATATCTCAACAGTCTTCTTGTCAATTCGGCATCAATATAATACATAAATACCATCTTTTGGCCGACTTTGTCGCATCAACTCGTTACCAGCCTCACTATTTTCAGTGGGAGAAGACCGTGGGAATAGATGGAAAAAACAAGATTTGTCATTAAAATACGGGGTGGTTGGTGGATCACGCCTTTATACACCTTATAATGCCTTATTATACCTTATAATACCTTTATACAAATTATAATACCTTATTATACCTTAATACACCTTATAGTACCTTATTATACCTTTATACACCTTATTATACCTTATTATACCTTTATACACCTTATTATACCTTTATACACCTTATTATACCTTTATACACCTTATAATACCTTATTATACCATATAATACCTTATTGTACCTTCTTTTACTTTATAATACCTTATTATACCTTATAATACCTTATTTTGTGCTGCGAATGTTTGAGCATGTTGCAACGGCAACAATGTGAAAAAAATTGTGTGAAAAAAGGAAAAAAAAGAATAAAGTATATAACTAATATAACAGCATGAATGTGTGCAGATGGAGAGAGAGAGAGGAGCTCAGTGCATCATGGAAAGTCCCCCAGCAGTCTAGCAGCATAACTAAGAGATGGTTGAGGACTCACTGGTTCCAGGAGAGGAGTTGGTAGCTGGAGGCTGTGATGAAGACTGCTGCTTTTCATCAGAGGCTCTCACTGTACCTGTGAGGTCCTGCAGGAATCAATGTGTTCACACTCAGAGGATCACGTAGGCGGCAGCGTGGGCGCCAGTGTGGGCGGCAGCGTGCTCTTTAGCCTGCAGTCTGAGAGTATTGATCTCAATGTGAGCGATTCATCAGTTTCAGGTTGCAGAGAAATATTTATTTATATTAACAAACAGAACAACCAAACATTAATGACTTATTATCCATTGTTCTTCCTTTATTATTCATTATATACATGAGCTCTTATGGTGGATATATATATATCAAATCAATGATCTATTATCATTAAACAGTTACTTATTCAGCTGAACAGATCTGTTTCCACGAGAGCAACATATTCAGAAGGACAGAAGAAGAGCAGGTCTGTATGTTTGTTTTTATTTGTCTGTAAAAATGTTTATTTTTACACACTGTACATATATTTACACATCATTTGTATTAATAATGTATAACTGGTCGAGGCAGACGACCACCCACCTACAGTCGGGGTCTGTCCTAGGTTTCTGCCTTTTAACAGGCAGTTTTTCCTTGCCCTTGTCTCCAAGGTCTTGCTCATGGTGGTACTGTTGGGTCTCTGTAATTAATGTTTTAAAGAGTTTGGTCTAGACCTGCTTTATTTGAAAAGTGTCCTGATATAACTTCTGTTATGAATTGGCGCTATACAAATAAAATTGAATGGAAGGAAGTGACTTAAGTTATCCAATAAATGTAGAACTATGATGTGTCTGGAAGCCAATTTCTGTCAGTGAGAAAAACAAAATGAAAATGTAGCCTTCATAATAAAAATATCTCGTTATGAGATATAGAATCATAATTTTTATCTCATCATTTCTACTTAAATAAATTCTATTATCAGCTAAATATGCATCTATTTTATTTGACTGTATGAGAAATAAAAAGTAGAGAAAATAAAATCAAAGACAGAAACAAGAAACTGATTTATAAACTGGATCTATTTGAATTTTGGATCCAGATGTGGTGGAAGGATACAGAGGTTGTAAAGCTGCTGTCTCTTCCTTCGGACGCTTCAAAGTCCTCATTATGCTCAGGAAAACTCAGCCTCTTCTTCCTCTTTCTCCTCCTCTTCCCCTTCCTTCTCCTCTTCTTCCTCCTCCTCCTCCTCCTCCTCCTCTTGTGAGTAAACTGATTGATTTCCTGAGAACAGCTCTGACCTCCTGCAGTCTTCCTCCCTTCAGTCGTCTGGTTCTGAGTTTAAATAAAGTTCTGTGAGTTCAAACAGCCAGAGGTCAGAGGGGTCAAAGGTTAAAAGCTTCATGGAGAATGTTTTATGGCTCGTCTGGAGCCTGAAAATAAATCTTGTTGTTTTTCTTCAGTCTGCTGCTGTACTTCCTCCTCCTCCTCCTCCTCCTCCTCCTCCTCCTCCTCCTCCTTACATTTGAATCAAATGTAAAATGTAGAAAAAGGAGATCTCTGTGCGTCTGACAGATTTCAGAACACTGAAAATGAAAATAGATCTTTCAGGAAGAACTTTCAGAATAAGAGCTCAGTAAAGGTCCTCTGATATTCTGTTATTTTGTACAATGCATAGGACAGCCCCCCTGCAGCCCCCGTCCTCCTCCTGCAGCCCCCGTCCTGCTCCTGCAGCCCCCGTCCTGCTCCTGCAGCCCCCGTCCTCCTGCAGCCCCCGTCCTCCTCCTGCAGCCCCCGTCCTCCTCCTGCAGCCCCCGTCCTGCTCCTGCAGCCCCCGTCCTCCTGCAGCCCCCGTCCTCCTGCAGCCCCCGTCCTCCTCCTGCAGCCCCCGTCCTCCTGCAGCCCCCTCCTCCTGCAGCCCCCGTCCTCCTGCTGCAGCCCCCGTCCCTCCTCCTGCAGCCCCCGTCCTGCTCCTGCAGCCCCCGTCCTCCTCCTGCAGCCCCCGTCCTCCTCCTGCAGCCCCCGTCCTTTTTCACATTCAAGGAAATTTTCTTGTATGTGAAAACCTACTTGGCAGCTCTGAAATATTATTTTGTCCTTTTTCAGTTTTTCCATCTGAGCTACACACAGGCACACACACTAACACACACACACACACGCACACACACACACACACACACACACACTCTCTCTGTCAGCTCAGAGGAGCAGAGGAATAAATCACTGCAGTGGTACACACAGGAAATCCTTGAGAGTGCCCTTAAACACACACACACACACACACACACACACACACACACACACACACACTGCAGCCATTTGCCTCGTTCACCTTCAGATTCATTAATCTGCAGCAGTAGAACCAGTTAACTGAAGTTACTCTCATATGCAGCATTAATGTGTCTATTAAATAAATATCTGAATAAACTTTATACAAATAAATAAATAAAGTTGAATTTACTCAGTTTTCTTCCACTAAAGCAAATTATTACATCACCTGTCACACAGCTGACGTATGATTCAAATAATTCAATAGTTAATAGTTAAATGGTTTTTTTTAAGTGACAAACATCAAATCTTTACACTTTGGGCTCATTAAGAAAGATTTTGGTGCATATTTGGGTTTATGATGATTAATAAACTGAAATAAAATGCTATACAGCATTATAATGCTAACATTGTTATAATGATACAAAGTCAACCTAAAGAAAATGAGTCAGTGGAACTTAAAATACTGAACACATTTAAGTTCTGAACAACTGATTCAACAGTTCATCTACAGTATGTATAGCTACGTACAGACTGCAGTGATCTATCTATCTATCTATTGTTGAGTTGAATTCATGTGAATGAGTGAATCAGTTTGTCTGGAGGATTCATTTGATCACGTCTATATATATATGACCCACTGAGCATGCTCAGTATGTGTCCATCCAGGTAATAGCTACAGCAGGAAGTCAGTCTTTTGGCTTTATGCGCCACTGAGCAGCTTTCATATAATGAATGGAGCTCCGCCTCCAAAGCTGTATCCTTCTCTTCGGCTCTTCTGGTGTTAGCATGTTAGCACTGTCAGCATTTTAGCAATGTGAACATGTTAGCACTTGTTAGTAACATGTTTGCAGTGACTCAGACAGATTTCCTGCAGAGGTCACATTCAGACAGATTTCCTGCAGAGGTCACATTCAGCAGCGTGAAGCAGCTTAGCTCAATAACACAGTAAATATCTTGTGATCGGGCTGAGCAGCAGGGAGACTCATTGTACTGGATGCCAACTGGGACAAAACCCACACAGCTCCAGACTGTCAGGATTCAAGATTTGAGGTCGGAAGGAAACAGACGAATAATGAAACTCTCCTGTTAAAGTCCACATTTAATGAAGGTTAAAAACATGATACACACACATCAGTAACAGTTGGATCAGAGCGACGCTCAGGTTTTAAATCAGCCGACAGAAACTCAAAATAGCTTTCAACAGAAACGCAGTGTGACAGCTGAACAGAAGCGTTCTGTGGCTTTTTAAAGGGAGTTATTAATATCTAGAACAACTCTGAACCAGAACAATCAACTCAAAGAGCTTCCAGACCGCATATAAAAAATGTCTTCAGGCTGCAGTTGGTTGGATAAAAACTACACTTCAAATGTTGACATTCAGTAAAATCATGTCATTCATCCTGAGAGTCAGACGAGAGGATGGATATCACTTTTATCAGTATGTGTTTAGCCTAGCTTAGCACAAAGACTGGAAGCAGAGTGAAAACACATTCAAAGTCTTCTTTTTGCTGTGTCTTTGCTGCTGCGGTTATGTATTAATCATATAAATTACCTCAAAATGAATCCAAATCAGCCCACTAGGAGTTGAAATATGGATACTTCTGGTTTAACCATCAGAAATGGATTCAGCGTCCTCAATAACCCCCAAAACCACTCCTGTATTGTCAAAATCGACCAATCAGCTGATGAGATATTGTCTATATAGTTGATTATTAATGCTAATTATGCTAATTGTTCAACATATTCAAGTTAGCATCAGACTTAACATTTCTAACCCAAGTCAAAAAATGGTCTCATATGTTATTTGGTATTTGACTTTTCCTCTTCTGACGGAGAGAACAGTTTCCCCCTGCTTATAGTTATAATCGAACTCCTAATCATAGATTTTCTGGTGAAAGTATGTTTGGCTGTGTCGGCTAAAACAAGGCTATGTTTGGTATTTTTCCAGGGAAACCTAAAATGGAGGTTTCAACAACTTTATTTCACATTTTAGCACATTTGATAAAAGATCAGCAACAAGTTATAATATTGACACAAAAACCATTGCAGTGCCCATGTATCTCATCCATTTAGTTTCAAACTAAGACAACTTTCTGCTGGATGATTCATCTGAATTTTACGTTATGCAAAACGCAGAAACAGTTTATCATTCCCTGATCTGAAAGCAGGAAATTTAGGCTCTAAAACACAACAAACATTTGTCTAAAAGCTGTATAAATACGATATTATGGCACCAGTGGTGGAAGTGTTAAAAAAGACACATCAGACTTATAGTGTATAAATAAACTGCAGTCAGACAGTACCATGTGTGTTTCCAATATGTACCAAGCAAATATATTAGGCTTTAAATAGCTTTCATCAAAAAACTCAATCAGAACTGTCAAATAAAAAGAGAAGCATTTACAGACGTTTGGCGTGCTGTGTCGGTTCCTGTGATAATAAATACAAAACGAGGCCACATACAAAGAACAGATTAATAACCATCCTGTCAATTTGTCTCAAAGTGCAGGAAATAAGCACATTACTGCAGCAAGACAACCTATAACCCAAGTCACCTTCTGAAGAACGCTCTGGAGAAACATTTCAACAACCGCCTGAAGCACTTTCTCTCTGAAGAACCTTTCTACTGCTACCAGAGACCAGGGAACGTAGTCCGATAGAGAGCTGCAGGGATGGCGCACATTGTGCTGTATTTTAATATGTTGTGATTTTGTACGGCTGCTTCACTAATGAACTACACTTTATTTTTAAGTAAAAAGCTAACGCTATAAATGAGCTACCATGGTCACATGACTTTACCACCACTAAACTTGTAATTAAATATTTAATTAAAGTTGTAAAGTTTGAGTTATAATAGTTGCAAGAGCGCGAAGATAGAGCTGGTTACCGAAGTTCAACTGACCGAATTGCATTGATACTACAGAGTATAGAAAAATGTATTGTCTTATCAGCACAAATAAGGTCTTTGAACAGCTTCCTCCTTTGTAGTGAATAATTGTACTGTAATGTATAATGTATGTCCTTCTTGTTAAAATGAATTTTATAAATAAGTACCGTTCAGGAACTGGTATCAAAGTCAATGAATTGACATTTTTGAACAATAACGAGCCCTACACAAGTATAAACACGAAGAGGCTGTAAAGGCGGACTAGAGAGTAAAGTCACTGTGTTTTAATGTCACTGACAACCTCTGTAGTCTCATTTAGACACTTGTTAGCATCTGTCTTTTTTAAGTCACATAAAAGCAGCAACATTCACAGGTGGAGTATTTCATGATCAATTTTACCGGAAACAAACCGTGAAAATCTCTCCAGCTCATGTTAACCACAGACCTTATTTCAGACATCAATAAACCCATTGACTTTGTTGGTTAAAATGCTAACACCGGGTTTCATTCCTGCAGCGCTCTATAGAAACATTACAGGCCTGGATAGCTGACTTCTAAAATCCTCTTTCCAATGGCAGTTCCCATGTTCTTCTCTGTCATTGTTTCAGGGGAACAACTGAGTGCAACCCCCCAAATGTCTTCAAGGAGAGACTGAAAATGTGCTCTGTTATTCCCATTTGAATGATTGATGGCTTTCAGACTACAAAACTTGGCTGGATTAACCTGCTCAGAGGCAAGAATGAGCTATGGGTCCCTATAGACCCACCTCAAACACACAAGTTCCCCCAGCCCATCTTGTGGAGCCTCCCTTAAACCACTCAGTGTTTCTACACCAGAATATGATATTGTTTAAGGATATGCTCCATGTGAGCAAAAAGATTAAATCTAGCCTCACTACAATGACACGTAAAGACACAAACCATTCAGTTTCAAGCAGACTGAGACCTTGATTTCTCCTCTCACAGTCGGGTTTACGTCGACTGAGGCACTTGTTGGGCCGGGAAAGAGAGAGGCAAGCGAAGGAGGCCAATTTGATTGGCGAAAACCAACCCTTCACCTCTTTACAAACAGCAGTTTCCTAAAAGCATCCAATGCTGCGTTTGACCTGAAAGCAGGAAGGTGGAGGCTCATTTGACCAGAAACTTGCAGATATAATTTGATCCATGCAGACATAACCACTGATTATGACATGAGAAAGAGCGTGCAAACCTAGTTCAGTGATACTTGTTTAGTGTTTGAGCAGCCATATAGTGAACTGGGTTTGAGTTCCTGCTGCATAATGCCTTCGTTGTTAAGTCCATGTGATCAACCCAGTGCTGTAATGGCTTTCCCACAAATTAAAATACTTAAACTTGAATGGTGTGTTCACACAAAAAGCAAAGAGAATTTTTCATGTGATGAGATTACAAACCAATCCAATGCAAAGATGTGAATTTTCCTCATATATGTAGTCATTTCAGCATCCTTTTGATTCATTTATTGACATTAAATCACAGAAATAATTGTTTATTTTGTAAGTAAGCCAGATTAAAGGGTGAATATTTACTTAATACTTAAACCCAAAAGATCCTGTGAATAAACTTGTGTTATTTGCACTTCGCGTATAGTGTGAACACACCATATGTTAAATTATCAAAACCATACAGAATCCACATAAGATGGTTGATAAGATGATATGTTTGTCAATCAAGCAACTTATGTAACTTGCAAGAGCACTGCTGAAAGGTTGCTGACCACAAAATTCCTCCTTGTTCCCATTTTAGCATTCAAGCATCATAATACCAGAAGAGAACAGAGGCAACCACCCTCTGCATGTCACAACTTGTCAGAGTTATCGGATCTTTTCTACGCCAGAGGACTACCACAACCCTGGGTTGTTCAGATGGACTGAACTGGTGACCATGGAAGGCGTCAAATGTATCTCCTGACTAAAAAGAGTAAGGGGGCGATCACACAGAGACGCATTGCTACAGGTGTGGCAGCTTCAAAAACACCTTGGTTTATCCCCACTACATCCCTGCTCTGTAGCTCTCTCACAGTCAGCTACCTAGCTTGCTAGCTAACCTATTCACCGATATAGTAAACAGCATCAAAATAGGAAGGAAGTGGTAAAGTAATAAAGCTCTTGCTTGATTTGATTGGCTGCCTAGGTAAAGTGTGATATTGATGATAAGTACGACTTGCACTGTAAAAGTTTACAATTTTGTAACTTTTATTTGTCTCTAAAAACTGCTAGAAAACCACAGCCTGCGGCACAAGAGAGGAGCAGATGCCAGGCTTGGCGTACCACAGGTAACCAACGGTGTGTCTCTGTGTGAACAGCCCTTCAGGCCAGATATGAGAAAAACTCAATTTGGACTTTTCTTATTGGGAGTCAAACATGCTTTTACAAAGATGGATGACTGGTTTCTCTCTCAGGCTAAAGAGGCTTGGGATTGGTTTAAAACTAAATAAGTGTACCATAAAGCACCTGTCCTACTGAAGCACTGTCCATGTTAGGAGTGGTTCACTGTTGGTTCAGGTACACAAGAAGTGCATGGGTAAGGCACCCAGACAGATATGGCTCTGGTCCAGTTTGGCACTTGAGTCACACGGTGGTCATGAGTTTGAGAGAACCTGACCTGAACCGAAGGATCTTCTTCTTCAGGTTGTGAGAAGCCTTGATCTTCACAAAGGCCTTCGCCTGAGCTGGACTCATTTCATGCTCTGCTGCCCGGGACCCCGCTGCCCGGGAGTGACTCCTCCCTCTGCCCATTCCACCTGCCCCAGCCCCGCCTCCTCCGCTCTCCTCAGTGTCACTTGTTGTGGTGCTCTCCTCCACGTACTCCTCCTCACTGGACTCGCTGTCCCCGAAGCAGTTTGTGGTGTAGTTGGACCTCTCATCTTCACTGGTGTCCACGATGGTGGAGTGAAAGAGTGACGCGCACTCGGCTGAATACTCTGAGTCACTTCCTGTCACGTAGGCGTATGGGCTGTTCAATGGCCCTTCGGAGGGTAGGAAGACATTGGCTGCAGAATGGCTCAACAGCTCCTTTCTCTGCCGCCGCTGAGCACGCCTGAACGCCTCATCGTACGGCACCTCCATGATCGCACGTAACCGCCGGTAATCGTTTCGTTTATACTTCGGTTTAGCGACTACAACGACCTGGTCGCGGCCGTGGTGATGATGCCCATGTTGGTGGGGGTTCCCACTGTTGTGGTGGTGTCTTCCATGGTGATGGTGCCTGGATGCTCCAGACCGCACGCTGCTTAATGTTGACGGGGTGTGTTTGTCCAAAACTCTGCCTTCTGGGATGGACGCAGGGAGACGTTTGATTTTAGAGGAGGCACCACAAGCTACTCTCTTGGAGACTTTGATGTGGATTGAACCTCCATCTTCCAAAAGCCGGGACTTCTTAGAGCTGGACCTATGGTGGGATTTCTCTGACACATTGTGTTCATAGCCCCGACTCGTTTTCATCATCTTGATAGTCTTGACAGTCTTGCTGCCACCCTTGCGGAGTTTGACGTTCTGTCGCTGGGTGGGGATGTACTTGGCATTTACCATCTCTCCTTCGTCACCTCCAGCTTCATCCTGACTCTGGGAGGAAGAACCGAGGCTGGCTATCTCTAGCACTGACCCCTCAAGCTTCTCTGTCGGGCCAGTTTGTAGAGGCTTTGGGCCGTTCTTGTGAGTAGCTGTTTTGATGACTGGTGACGATTTAAGGAGCAGTTCCTGGGTTTCTTTCGGGGAGGAGTTAGCTTTGGGATTGTCCGGCTCCCTGAAGTCTTTCGGCAGCGTAGCGGTGGACGCTGCTGAGAGAGAAAGAAGCCTTTTGCTTTTCTTTTTCAGCAGACTGTTAGTGCTTGTATTAGTGAGAGAGGAGCCATTTTGAATGCCATTCCTAAGAGGAGAGCTGTCAGGGAAAACACTGTGGGTCTCCCGTTCCTCAGATTTACTTTCCACAGACCACTGCCTCTGAGGAGACGAGGTGGCGGCACCGTCGGCTGAAGCTCTTCCAGCCAGCCAGGAGGGTTTGATTTCAGACCCTCTCAGAGTCCCTAAACCAGATCCAGAGACCTGCCTCACAGAGAGACTGGCCTGCCTCAGTATGCTCTTAGATGGGTCAGTACTGATGCTGGTCCTGGGTCTGCTGGTCCTGATGGGCAGGGCCCTCCGTTGCAGTAGACTGTAGATGTAGCTGTCCAGTCGCTTATGGGAAGGAGTCTGGGAGGAGGAAGCGGAGGCGGCTGGCCAAGAGGAGCTCTGAGGTACAAGAGGAGCTGAAACAGAAGGTTCACCAGCCTCAGCGCTCTTCAGAAGCCCTTCGTCTCTGCTGTGACCCAACATCTTCAGGAAGACAGGGCTCTGGACTGCCACAGCGTGCAGTGGGCTCGGGTAGCGGTACACGTCGCTGCCGTTTCGGGCCACCAGGTCACAGTGGTACTTGGATTGGGAGTCACAGGAGACGGGGTCCAGGGTGGGCGGGTGAGGGGCTGAGAGCGAGCGGCGGACTGTACCGGAGGAAGACAAGTCATCACAAAGGCCTCCAGCCAAACCGTCACACTCCAAACAGCCAGCCAGCTCATCTGCAGAGAGAGAGGGTGAGAAATCAGTGGAGGGCTGCTGTAAACCACACTGCAAAACATTTCACAGTTTCAAACATAAACAGTATAAATGGATCGGAGTTTATTTCATGTTGCAGTGTTTCTTAAATGTCAACAGCTGACAGAAAGCAGTTTCCTGGCAGTGCAGCTCTGATGAAATGGTCTGTTGAATGTGGTAATGACCCTGTTTGTGAACAGAGCGTACGAGCATTACTAAGTGGAAAATTCTTTCCTGTGGACACAATGTGCTGTGAAATGTTAACTCTTCATGTTCCTGGAAACGAAATTAAAATGATCAATATGTCAGAGACTGAACACTCATTGAGAGAGAGACAGCATTAAGTTTGCAAATGTCAGGCTCACACCACACAACTTCCATGTCTTAAAGTCGTCAATGACACCGATCAGCAACAGGAGTATTAATAACATCTTTTAAAGTAGTTTAAAAACAGGCACACAACCATTTACAGCACACTGCTGTTAGAAACAATCAGCTGATAATGATCCTGATCAGTAATCAATACTCCCAACATTAAAGCATTAATCAAAAAAGACAATTTTATCAGCCTTTAGCAGTTAGCTAGTGTTTCTGTAGTGGAGACTAAACGTTAACATCCATATTAGCAGTTTGAATCCAACTAAAAGCTCCCTGCACCAAACTCCCTTTAAGAAATGCTGTAGTTTAAAATCCCAATGAAAGAATGCGGGATGGTCGGTGACCACTCACACATATTTTGGGATTGCCCAAAGCTGCTTCCTTTTTGGAAGGGGGTAAAGAGCGAGATCGATACAATTCTGGGGATTGATTTACTGTTTAGCCCAAGACAGTTTCTTTTCGATTTAACTCCTGACGACACGTACACCAGAGACCAAAAGCACCTGTTACACATACTTTTGATGACTGCTAGAAAAATGGTGACAATAAAATGGAGGACTCCACGGCCACCTACAGTGGCACAGTGGAAACAGAAGCTGAGGGAGGTGTATGGAACGGAGGCTTTAACTGCTCAGTTACAATTACGGTCGGATGTCTTTAAGAGGAGGTGGCTACCTATTGCAAGATACCTCTCTAACTGAAGGGAACCCATACTGTGCTGTACTGTCCTGACTATCCATTATTCTTTCATCTATTTATTTAATTATACTGCACTCGTTGTTGTTCAGCTTGCTGGGCCCCAATGTGTCTTTCGTTCTATGTTTGTCTTTGTTTTATTTTTTTCGCACTGTCATATGTACTCTGTGCTGTTGTCAAGGAATGTTTTGTACTGTGTTTTTTCTTGTTAAATAAAAATAAAGTTAAAAAAAAAAAAGAATCCCCATGAAGTCAGAATCAATGTTTCAGTGTTTTTATCTTATCTGTCTTTGTGCTGTATGTCTCCTGTCCTCCAGTATCTGTCCAATACTGACAGGAAGTGATTTTTTAATGTATTTTCAGGTATTCTTAATGGTGCAACAAAAACTCTGCAAACAAAAAGCAAATAAGAGTAATTTATGAATGTAATCTGAGGAAAACAAATACTGAGCAGAATACAGTTCATTCAGGTAACTCAGGTAAAGTCTGCACTTCAGACTCTGCAGGGAGAGACAGACCAAAGACCAAAAAAGATTACAGAGTGAGTCTGTTGGGATGTTTTATAGCCTAGTTATTTCAGTCAGGACCACTTTTGTCAAAAAGAAAACTTTTCTAAATGCAGAATGTTATATTTGGCAGTATGACTCTGTTCTGGGACCTCTGTGGCCTTCCACCTACATACATGGAAAGCTTAAGATAAGGAGAGCAGCAGCAAAGAGCCCCAGGGTCCAGAGCAGAGCCTCAGTGACAACACAAAGGACACTGATTAATTCAGATACAGCATTACAGGAGGAGCTGGGTGGAGGAGGGTTGCAGAGGAAGCAGCAAAGGTAGACCGGCTAACGCAGCTTAAATAAGGCGCCCTGAATGACATTTGCCAACTGGATGCTTGAAGAGAATCAAATGATGTGTGTGACCCTGTGGCCTCCCTGACCTCACGCTGAGCTGTTTAGTATTAAAAAAGATAATGTGTTCTGTATAAAAACATTAACCTGTACTATTAATGAAAATACACATATTGATCAGGACTCAGGGATATTAAAAGGAGATCAGGCCAAAAAACCTTGATTGGAACCTTTTTTTTACCACAGTATCAAACTGGCATCGTTCCCTAGAAACATGTGGAGTGAACGGACCAATCAGAGCAGACGGAGGGGGGGTGGGTGTTAGCAGTGTGTGTTGGACGTGTCGCTGTGTGAGTGGTTTTATCAGAGGTGCTTCCAGATGTTTCCTCCGAACACACACACAATGTTCGCAATATTAATCAGATTTATTGAGCTGAACCTCAGTCAGTAGATTTATTTAGTTCTTTCTTTTTTTAAAGATTGTTTCTTCCCTTTATTGAACAGCTGAAGATAGAAAGGAAAGGGAGTAGGGAGAGCGCAGCAAACCCATTATGATGATTATCATAATCATAATTATTATTATTATTGTTCATAAAGCACTTTATAAACAAAAACATTAAAGAATAAAAACATAAACCAGCTGTGAGGATTAGTTGATTAATGAATTTTATCAACAGAATATTAATCTATAACTATTTAGATAATTAATTAATCATTTTTAGGCAAAAAAACCCAAAGTTTAATGCAGTCATGTTATCAAATAAGAGTTTGCTGTTTTCTGTCATCAGGAACTGGAGTGTGAGTTTGAGCCTGATGGACACAGTGACCGCTAGGAGGTCTTTGTGTTAAAGTGAGAGATTTAAAAAACTACTGATGCTACTGTCCAACACATGCTGACAGTCTGAACCTTAAAGTTAAACACAGACGGAGCTGCTGAATCTGGTTCTAATCATTGACAGTGTATATAATTACAGTTAATATAACGACAGTATATATAATGACAGTGTATGTAATGGACAGTGTCTTAAAACCTGCATTCTGTGTAATGGCCAGCAGGGGGAGCTTCCCTGGCTGCAATATTAACTGATCCCATTCACTCTAATGGAGAATCAGCTCAGTAAACAGTTTCCTGATGAGTTTCTGGTATCAGTCTCTAGTTTCAGTCTTCTTCCATACAGCATGATGTTCATTTAGTAACTGATGGTCCCATTTAGAGTAAAACAGACCATAAAGCAGGGTATGCTTTAGGGCGGGGCTACCTTGTGATTGACAGCTCATTCTCAGTGAGTCCGTCCAGCTCAACCAAACTCAGATCAAACTGTCAAACAGTGCTGATCAGATATGGATCCAGATTCTGTTGTTGACTATTTCTCTCCTCAAATCTGTTCACAAACACATTTTACTGTTTATCTGGAATACCAGATCCTGTGTGAGCAGGAGAGCCGCCATTGTTTCCAAACCAAGAGCAGCCAATGAGAGCAGCTCAACTCGCAGTACATCACCGCTGCTGGCTCTGACCAACTATCATGGTCACCACAAACCAACGGGTGACGTAACGATAGGTTCACACTTGGTTCTAATCTCAGTGGTGGCTCCTGACAAATTTCTAAGGGGGGGGCAACTGTTGCGATGATGGCTAAGATGACCCGTTCAATGGGTAAAATAATAATAAATAAAACTCAGATAGCTAACTTGACAGTGTTACATTGCATTGTTAAATTTGGTTTTCCTGTTCAACCACTAGATGGCAACACCAGACATGAATTGTTCATACTGTCCATATGCATCTTTGATGCTTCATGTTTCTTCACCTTTTCTGAGAGATGGTGCATATCAGTGACACCTGTCTTTGTCCAGGCGGTGTCCCTGTTGGCATCAGGGTGAATTAGGACACAGGGGTAGCACAACAGCGTGTTAGCCACTTCACACCCTGCTAGCCATGTTTTCCGCTTGTACCAGCTCCGGGAAAATCTGCGACAGTATATATAAATTTGGTCTGGGTGGTCCCAATTCTTTAATAGCCAATTTATCAACATTGCTTCGACGACTGAATGGTAATTCCCTCAATGAAATGATGGAGTTGCAGGTGGTAGCCATGTCGATCTTGCAGTCTCCCGATGCTTTTGCACTGTGCGTAACGTCCGAGCACGCATCAGTGCGTATGACGAAATCACGTTGGGGCGAGCCCTCCCAGAGCCCATAGAAATGAATTGTAGGGTCCAAAATTTGAAAAAAAGAATTTTAACATGTAAGTCTACGAGAGTGCCTGGGGCGATTTTTGATCTGACTGAAATTGCCACAAGGGGGCAGGGCTACTGGTTGGAAAGTGATAGTCAGGCTGCTGAATGTCAGAGCGATATTCAGACTGCTGATTGGACAATAATATTAAGACCTTTATATACAGTCTATGATTAAGACTTAGAACGGCAAAATAAACTCTTTTTTCTTGAAGGAGGGCGGTGCACTATCGCCCACTATGGGCCAGCCACCCCTGTCTAATCTACTGATCAGAAAAAAACAAATCCAAAGTATAAGCTACAGCTCAATTGATGACTTTTATTTTGAAGGCAAAACTTTTGACTTTAGTGACCAAAAGAAGTTGAGAGACCACATGTGACACCAAACAGACTGAACAATATCCTTACTCTCTCCTGCTGATCATCTAATCAATGAATGGATTGATTAGCTGTGTACCTGCCGACAGGAGGCGTCCATCGGCGTCCGCCAATGGACAGAAACACTCACTGAAGACCGAGTTAGACGAGTTAGAGAGAGAGCCGGACGCCGCATCACTCAACTCATAGAAACCTGAGAGACATGGAGACAGGTGAGGAGAGAGAGACAGGTAAGGAGAGACAGACAGGCAGAGGGAAGAAAGTGATTAAGAGTCAGGACTGTCTAGAAGGCGTTAGCCAGAGCTGACCACACTTCACAAACCTGTGGGGGACGTCACTGAGACTACTGTGGTCTGAAGAAGATCATAAAATCTACTCTAGTCTATTTGGAGACTGTGAACCCAGAAATGTTGAGTTTTAAGTTTTCAGTCAGAAATGTTCAGTCTGGGTCTCCAGCTGTTACACCGACTGATATTAACCTGCATATGTTGGACAATTACCATAATTAGCATTATTAATCAGCTATATGGACAATATCTCAGCAGCTGATTGGCTGATTTGGATGATATAGGAGGGGGTTTGGGGGTTATTGACAATGCTGAATCCATTTCTGACATTTTCAAAATTTTAAATGTACATTTCTAACATAAAACTTTGGTACTCAACAAGACTACTCTGCTGTTTTCCATTCTCATAAAATGTACTGAATTATCCGTCTATATGCAGATGATAAAGTTTTCTATACAGTCGCCTTTAAATCAAACCAGTTAAAATTGTATCCATAAAATGAACCTTTAATTAAAAACTTCCACAAATGATCCTGATTCTGTACAATCTGTAGATAACTGAAGCTCTCTCTCCTCCATTCTCACGCGGACCATATTTTTATTTTACTTTGCAGGAAGAGCTTATTTGTTCATTATGTTCAGGTACCTGAACTGGGTCGGCTGTCAGTCTCCAGCTGTTCGTGTGACGCCTCAGTGTCCAGTCGCAGGTCACTAATCTGTCGGTCCAACTCCTGTAGCTGACTGATGAGACCGGCGTCCCTCCTCCTCAGACAGTTCTGATGGAAACACAGTCACACATTGTGATATTATATTTCAGATCTCCAAACAAACATCTGACGGATCCCAGAGGAGGACCAGATGAAGTTTTAACAGTCACACTGAGAGAACCCAGACAGAGAAACCAGAACAAACAGAGAGGGAACAACAAAGCCAGTGTTTGACACTGAATGTGATTTAAAACCAATAAAAAACAGAGTGAATATGGAACAACTGAAAGCTGTGAACAGACCTCAGATCTGCTGACAGAATAACTGCAGAAAACATTCTGCATCAACAGTTTGTCCTGGAACTAAAGCGGTTCACACAATATTCATATCTGTTATATTATATCTGTATATTTTATTTATTATATATTATATATATATATATATATATATGTATATTTATTACTATTACTATTACTATCACCACATATCATACAGACTGAAATTGGCTATTTACTGCTTTTACTGACTGTTCTTTTTGCATGTTACAAATTTATCTTACAGAATTTTTTGCTGCCATTACCGACTGCCTTTTTGCAGTACCATAAGTATTGTATTGTATATTTAATATTATTGTATATTTTATATTCTATTGTCTATCTTTTTTTTATCTTTTTAGCATTAGTAATTTCTTATCTGCTGTGAAATTGAATGTTTACTTTTAGTATTAGGAAATGTCTTGTCCTATCTGTTGTGCCTGTGCACTTTCTCTGTTTCACCGTTGGCGAGTGAGAAAAGTCCACTTGATTCCTTTGTATGTCTGGTGCATGTGAAGTAATTGACATTAAAACTGACTTTGACTTTATATCTATATATTATAGTTTATTTCTATATTCAAGTACTTTAGGACACTAAAGCTTCTCTGGGGTTCGCAAAACCTTCTTGATTTTAAAGGGGTTTAAAAAGATTTTACAAATATACACAGTAAACCTTTATTTCAGTGTTTGGCTCAATTCTGTGAACAGAACCAAAGTAAACAGTGTAAATTATTATTATTATTGTTATTATTGATCAACGTTTTGCCTTTTTGTAACAAGAACATTTTCCGTCCAGCTCAATGCACCAAACTCAGATCAAACTGTCAAACAGTGCTGATCAGATATGGATCCAGATTCTGTTGTTGACTATTTCTCTCCTCAGATCTGTTCACAAACACATTTTACTGTTTATCTGGAATACCAGATCCTGTGTGAGCAGGAGAGCCGCCATTGTTTCCAAACCAAGAGCAGCCAATGAGAGCAGCTTAACTCGCTGGATGTGACCTCCGCAGGCTGCTAAACACCAACATGGAGACGACCATAAAGTCCAACTGGAGGTTAAGAGCTCCACAGACCGATGGAGGACCACAGAGTCCCAGCTGGTTCACGCCTAGAACCGTCCTGAA
The DNA here is from genome assembly GCF_905237075.1 of Dicentrarchus labrax. Lineage (NCBI taxonomy): Eukaryota > Metazoa > Chordata > Actinopteri > Moronidae > Dicentrarchus > Dicentrarchus labrax. Next base: position 1,832,466 of record NW_026136704.1, read on the forward strand.
CACAAGATAATAAAACCCAGACAGACACACACTACTGTCATTGTTAGAGGAGGACCAGTCAGTGTGCCTTTAAATACTCTCTCTCTCACACTCACACACACACACACACACACACACACACACACACACACACACACACACACACACACACTTATACACTCACACACGCTGTGTTGAGATGGAAAACATGCGGGTTATGCGGCGCTGCTCTCAGGTCATGTGCTGCATTCCTGCGACTGAGCTGCAGAGAAACAAACTGCTGATCTCTGATCTGATAACCGCTGATCACTCATCAGTTACAGAACCACAAACTCACAGCTGAGACCACAGACCCAGACCCACAGCTCCCAGTAAACCCTAACCCACAGCTCCCAGTAAACCCTAACCCACAGCTCCCAGTAAACCCTAACCCACAGCTCCCAGTAAACCCTAACCCACAGCTCCCAGTAAACCCTGACCCACAGCTCCCAGTAAACCCCGACCACACCCACAGTCTGTCCAACCACCTCTGTACTTCACTTTAACTCTATTAACTCTCTTTTTCTCTGTCTGTCTGTCTGTCTGACTGTCTGACTGTCTGCAGCAGCTGTCTTTGGAATGAGCTGCATGTTCAAACACAAACCGACACTCCTCCAGCTGTTTGTCCTGTCAATCAACCAGCACCCAGCAGGAAGTGATGTCATTCACATACTTCCTGTCTCAACCCTGTGTCCATGTAGCAGCCTGACCTCTGACCTCTGACCTCGCTGTTGGTCCATTCAGAGGTCAAAGATCCATAAACAGTTTGTTTAGACACGCATAGACACAGTCCCATATTTTGTCTTTAGCTGCTAAATGCTAACAGTGTCCACCAGCTGGCTGTTAGCAGGTTGTGTACAGCAGCTTTAAACAGCGTTCATAGAGCAGTCTGGAGTCAGCGCCACGGTAACGTCACTGCTCTACAAACAACCCACATCAAAAGAGTCCAAACTTAAAGCTAACATCACCACAAAGCTTGTGGAATATGTTGTAATATTGTGCTTTTAGCTTGATAATGTTAGCTTGCTTGCTAATGGAGACAAATGAATAGCTAGCTAATGTAGCAACATAGTTAGCTACACACTGTTAGCTTTGTACATTACATCAAAATCAACACTGAATGCCAGAATACATACGTTAGTATCATGGGCATCGTTAGCTGAGGAAGCTAAAACTACCAATCCATAATACATCACCACTGCTTCCAAAGACAATAACGTTTATTCTGAAACCACAGACACGCTGTAAGTGTTCATGTTGGTTTTATAAACATACACATTACTGTTCCTGGAACCATCACACCCACAAAGATCCAGTAAAATGGACTCTCCACCAGAGTCTTCAAAATAAAAGCCCATATTCAGCATTTCACAATAACGTACAAACGAACAGCATCACATCATTCAGCTGGGGCAGAGAGACAGATCAGAGTTCTAACTGTGACTGATCAACAAGTCCAGCACAGACCAGGACCAGGACCAAAGTTCCACAGTCTCCAGAGTTTCCTGTTCAGTCTGTTTGTGTCTCAGCTGCTTCGTCACAGAGCTGAAAGTGGATCTGCAGAGTTTCCAGCCGCTCGCAGGAATCTCCATTTGTTCCTGCTTAAGGGGGGGGGGGGCACTAATCTGATCCAGATTCAAGTTAAGATCTGCAGCTGCAGTACGGACCGCGTCCAAAAACACAACACAGAGCACAGAATCTAGACCCTGTCCTGACAGAAGAACTCAAACAGGGACCAGATTCTGCAAAAACAACACGAAACAGGAAATCTGTGAAAATAAAACGACGACTTTCTGCAGCTTCAAAAGAAAGCAGAAACATCAGGTTCCTTTAATGTTTCACAGGAACACGAAGAGAACTTCAGTCTGCTGCTGATGGACAGTTTACAGCCTTCAGACTGAAGCTGCTCTGTCTGATTTCACACAAACGTGTCGCCTGAGGTGTTAAAAGTTGCACTTGAACGCAGCACCGGGACGCCAGCTGACGGTCAGCTGACCTCAAACATGTTCCCAAACACCAGGACCTCCAAGACCAGGACCTCAAAGACCTGGACCTCAAACACCTGGACCTCAAAGACCAGGACCTTAAACACCAGGATCTCAAAGACCAGGACCTCAAACACCTGGACCTCAAAGACCAGGACCTCAAACACCTGGACCTCAAACACCTGGACCTCAAACACCTGGACCTCAAACACCAGGACCTTAAACACCAAGACCTCAAACACCAGGACCTCAAACACCAGGACCTTAAACACCAAGACCTCAAACACCTGGACCTCAAAGACCAGGACCTTAAACACCAAGACCTCAAAGACCAGGACCTCAAACACCTGGACCTCAAAGACCAGGACCTCAAACACCTGGACCTCAAACACCTGGACCTCAAACACCAGGACCTCAAACACCTGGACCTCAAACACCAGGACCTCAAAGACCAGGACCTCAAACACCAGGACCTCAAAGACCAGGACCTCAAACACCAGGACCTCAAACACCAGGACCTTAAACACCAAGACCTCAAACACCTGGACCTCAAACACCAGGACCTCAAACACCAGGACCTCAAAGACCAGGACCTCAAAGACCAGGACGTCAAACACCAGGACGTCAAACACCTGGACCTCAAACACCTGGACCTCAAACACCAGGACCTCAAACACCAGGACCTCAAACACCAGGACCTCAAAGACCAGGACGTCAAACACCTGGACCTCAAACACCTGGACCTCAAACACCAGGACCTCAAACACCAGGACCTCAAACACCAGGACCTCAAAGACCAGGACGTCAAACACCTGGACCTCAAACACCAAGACCTCAAAGACCAGGACCTCAACCCAATTAATGAAGCGACATTAACGAGAAAAAGTGACTGAATCCATAAATTCTAATCCGAACGACTGATAATTAAACATAATAATAATAAAATCCTAACTTTTCTCTGAAGAACAACAAGGTTGTTAAACTGTCATTTATATTGATTATTGATTATTGTAGGTGATGAGTTTTATGTACATTAGATGACAAACTCATCAGAGGAGTTCCTCAGGGATCCATTCTCTGGCTTTTTATTTTTAATAATTTATAACGACTTCTGACTCCGACTTATTTATTTATTTGTTTGTTTGTTTGTTTGTTTGTTTGTTTACTGACACAACAAATGAAGATTTTATTTAATCACAGAATCTGTGAACTTTAGTTTCAGTTTATGAAATGTGTTCGTCAGCAGAGGACGAAGATCAAAAGCTCAGAGAGAATCCAGGAAGTGGACCTTGACCTAACAAAAACAGGAAGTGACCTCAAGAAATTATATTTATCTTTTCAGATTAATGTGAGAATATTTGTTCACTGATTAATAATTACTGACAACCGATCAATATTCTGTAATATTGATAACCGATCAGAACTAATCAGAAACAGAAACCTCATCAGTCCAACCAAAGCAGAGCTGAATCAATACATATATTGGTGATTTATTGATCAGTTTAAGTTAATTAATAATATCAGTAACTCTGATAAACATGTTTTATTAGCTAATCAATCAACCAATGAAGAAAATAATCGATTAATAACAATAATGGATCTGTCAGTTATTGATAACCTATATTTACATTGTGAAGACGGGCGGACCCGCCTTCACCTCTGACCTCTGACCTCACAGAGCACACCTGAGTGCAGACTGAGATCATAGAGGTCAGAGGTCACAGACAGTCAGGACCTACCAGCTGTTTCCGGAGCAGGAGGATGTTCTCCTCCAGGAGCTTCTCCCTCCGCAGCTCCTCCTCCTCCTCCTCCTCCTCCTCCTGCCGGAGCTCCAGCGCCGCTCGGACCAGCACCTCCTGCCGCTGCCGCAGGTACTCCAGCTCCCCGAGTCCGGACACGGTGGCCTCCAGCCGCTCCCGGGCGGCGGCGGAGAGCGGCATGTCCTCCGTCAGAGCGTCCGGTGTGAGCTTAGCGTCTCTGCAGCACCAGGGTCCGGGTCTGCATTGTAAGGACCGGATCAGAACCACCTGGAGACTCACCTGGTTCAATCACTCGCTCACACCGACCCGTTAACTCAACCCGGGTTAATAAACCGGGTTATAATAAACCGGGTTAAACGAAGTGGATCCAGACTCAGGTCCTCAGACTGGTGTCTGCAGCTCCGGGATCAACCGGTGGTCTAACGGTCCTGCTGCGGACACACAGGTCAAATTAATCCGATAAATGAGTCCCAGGTCCGGTCAGGTGAACGTCCAGGTGACTCCCAGCATGCCCCGGGGCCGCAGCGCTGAGTGGATCCGACACAACGAAGCGGACAGTCGGTCTGAAGTCCGTCCTGCTGCCGCTCCTTCCGTAGCTCCGTCCGCACTGACCCACGGCGGCACCGAGGCCGGTAAGCCCCGCCCCCTCCACGCTGACAGGCACACCGAGCTGTGTGACGTCAGCAACAACGAACACAGATAGTTCCTGTAGGCGCCTCCAAAATAAAATACGCTGATGAAATAAAAGAAAACATTTAAACTTAAACATTAAAAATAAGATAAAATGTGAATTTATCATCATGTCCACCGCTGAAAAAGAAGTCATTATTAGATTTAAGTACAATTTGAGGTACTTGTACTTTACTTGAGTTTTACACTATTATTATTCTGTTATTCCTGTAATTATTCAATCATTCTTTATAACTGTCTATAACTTCTGCAACACCACAATCTTAAACTCATTACTATTTAATCTCTGTCAGCCACTAACCCTTTGTATATAGGCTCTTATTCTATTTCTATTTCCATTTTTATTTTTTCTATTTTCTTATATGTATACACCCATACATACATTTCTATTCTGTATATTGTGTTAGATATTGTAATATAAGTATTATTTCTATTGTTTAACATTGTGTGAGTAGAACAACTGCAATAAACAAATTTCCCTGGATCAATAAAGTATTTTTGATTCTGATTCTACTTCATCAAATACACTGAACTTTTACTGCATTAATCTTGCAGCTTTAGTTACTTTAAATCAATAACAAGATAAATGATCAATATTATAGATTGAGTAACTTCATCAGTAGCTCTCATAAAGTCATTCAAATGAGCTCCAGGTGTTCCAGCTGCAACATTAAACTGATGAACATGTTAATGTTATATAATATACTGCATCATCAGTACTATATCGTGTACAGTACTTTGGTACTTAATATTAAAGAGTAAAAACAGAGTATTTGTACACTGCGGTATTACTACTATTAATACTTCTTTCACCACTTCATGTTTCACATTCGACAAACATAAAGTGTTTTAATTAAGTTTAATTTAATTTAGAAAGTTTACATTATTTTAAAAAAATGTAACTTTGAATCTCACTCCAAATAAGCTGCAAATGATTTACATATAAACTGTTTATATAATTTTAGAGTCATTTTCAGACTAAAGAAAGATGTCTTTTATTGATCTAATAAATATCATCAGTTCAATAAGAGATAATAAGAATAAATCAATAATTATTCATTTAATTTAATTATGTGTTTTTATTTTATGTCTTTGGTCAGACTTTGAAAATGTGTCTGTGTTTTCTAAATAAAATAAAAATGTGAATAAAACAAACATAAAGCTGAGAAATTCATATTATATTTTTACATATTTACAGTTTTATTATTTAGGAGGGAACATTCACACGACTTCCTGTCAGATTGTGTTAATTTGCGTGAACTTGATGCTCCGCCCCTCAAACCCTCTTCCTCTGTCGGGCTTCCGTCAGGTCCTAACGCCCTCCCAATTCAGAGCAACAATACAAGACCCTTTCATGTGTGTTTGTATAAAATACACTCAGGAAATATTTATGAATGTTTTATTAAAGCTTCAGTGAGTCGAGAAATATTTCAATCAGCATCATCTCATTATTCTACGGAAGCCGAAAACGGCCATGGATTTTTTTTTAGTTTTTATTAGATTAGATTAGATAAGATATTTCCTTTATTTGTCCCACAATGGGGAAATTCCAATGTTACAGCAGCAAAGTGGATAGAGAAAAAACTGTATAAAAAAAACAGTAAGAGTAGGAAAATAATAAATAAAAGATAAAAACACTATGTACAAGAGAAAAAACAGTAAGAATCCACAAACAACAGATAACACAAATAGCAGCAGCAGTTGCACATGGGCAATAGATTGCACAGTGAATATGGAATGCTATGCACTGTTATGTTGTGATAACAACTTATTATCTCATTATCTCAATATAACAAAGTTTGTTTTCTCGTGATAAATAATTAATAATGTGTTTGTCTTGATTTCAACCTACAGGAGCTGCCACAAACGGCTGCCAGTCAAGTAAACAAACTAACGTAAAGTGTAACTTACTGGTAGGCTACAGCTACAGCCAGTGGCTACGGAAGCCGTTCGTGGTAGCTCTTGTAGGTTGAAATCAAGATGACCACATTATTAATTAATTAGTTATCACGAGAAAACGATCTTTGTTATCTCGAGATAACAAAATAATAAGTCGTTATCACGACATAACAGTGCATTAAAAAAAAAAATCCATGTCCCTTCTCAGCTTCCGTATTATTCTCTTTGTTTATTTGATCAAATTTTAATCAATATTACAAATCAGAGTAAGAGCAGTTTTTGTGTCTCTGTCTGAAATAAAGGACACAAATAAAACCATGTGTTCGTGGCTTTGACTAATCTTTATTGTTCTCTGTGTAATGAACAGTGCTGACTCATGTCTTTGTTTGGTTTTTGGGTCATTTCAGATTAAACTGTCTCCGTTAATGAGGTCGACACCTCATTTGTATGTTAATGAGGGGGAGGGGCTGAGAGCAGTGTGCTCCCTACTGCTGGGAACACTGAGGTTGTTTTATTGTGAAAGGAAGAACCCTGGTCCTGGACTCAGACAGACACACAGACCTTTATGTTGTTTAGTTTTCATATTCTGTATTTGATGAATGTGTTTGTGTCAATAATAATCTGTACTCACTGAACCTGAGACAGGACACATTTAAAGACATTTAAAGATGAAGACGTGTATCCATGACGACACACAGACACACACACACACACACACACACAGTCAGTGAGTTGTACCCTTTAATAAAGTCTCGCTCTAATAACTTAATAAGTGCTGTTTCCACTGAGCTCAGTGCTTCTGTGGTTTATTGTAATAACAGGCTGTATGATGTGAACGTTAAAGAGGAACTGCTGCTTTAAATGTCATAAACAGAATAAATCTGTTGTCAAAGCTGCAGCAGCTTCGATCTGAGGACAGAGAGTTTGTTTATTTTCCATCATTAAAGATTCACAGCAGAGACAGAACGAAGGCGAACAAAGGCTGCAGCTTTCTTCTGTGAGAGCTGAGAGAAGACGGGTCCGAACAGGGGACAACAGAACCGCTGAGAGAAGATGGGTCCGAACAGGAGACAACAGAACCGCTGAGAGAAGACGGGTCCGAACAGGGGACAACAGAACCGCTGAGAGAAGACGGGTCCGAACAGGGGACAACAGAACCGCTGAGAGAAGACGGGTCCGAACAGGGAGACAACAGAACCGCTGAGAGAAGACGGGTCCGAACAGGAGACAACAGAACCGCTGAGAGAAGACGGGTCCGAACAGGGGACAACAGAACCGCTGAGAGAAGACGGGTCCGAACAGGAGACAACAGAACCGCTGAGAGAAGACGGGTCCGAACAGGGGACAACAGAACCGCTGAGAGAAGACGGGTCCGAACAGGAGACAACAGAACCGCTGAGAGAAGACAGGTCCAAAAGGGAACAACAGAACCACTGAGAGAAGACAGGAGACATGAATCTGTGATGAGGACAGAAATAAACAATAGAGACAATAAAATATTAATAAAGACTTTAGAACAAAGATGTTTCTGTTGATATTTATGGATCTTTAATGGACACAGGAGAGACCAGGAGAGACCAGGAGAAAGTCCACCACGTGAACAAATCTCAGCTCTTGAAGAGGTAGAGCCCTTTGGTTCAGATCCTGATTTGGGTTTATAATATTATAATGCTGCAGTTAATGCCAGTGGATCGTACTGAGATTGTCTGTTTTAGTGGAAAACAAATTAAATATGTTGTCAGAGAACATTTTACTTTCAGAATCAACATTTTTACAACTTGCCAGATACGTTAATAACATTTCATTATTATGTTAATAGAAAACCTAATTATGTTTCCCTCTCAATGGTAATATTCAGTTTTTAGCTTTTTAATGTTTCATTAAAGATATGAACAATGAAATGAGCTCTGCTATAACACAAATAATTAGGTTTACCTATGACCTTTAGTCAGATATGTATTTCATTAACATTGAGGTAAATATAGTACCAGATGATCAGATAATCAATATTAAAGGACTGATCAGGAGAGCGTTACAGTGAGAGAGGAAGGCTGCTTTCCATCCATGTAACATCTGTTAAACTCATTCACACACACAGTGGGCTCGGCTGTCCACTGCGGCTGATTTAATAAAGTCAGTTAATGAAAAAACCTTCACGAGCTGCATATTTACGGTGGGAAGGTCCTGCTGTCTGATTACCCACAATGCAGCGGGACATGAGCTGAACAGAGATGAAAGAAAAGCTGGAAATATCTGTTAATGTGATGAAGACACACAGAACGACACTCCGTCTCTAACCGGCCAAAAACAATGAGAGTTTAATAGTTTAATAAGAAATATATTATTAATGTCAGTAAATGTTCTCAGAGGTCTCAGAGACACAAACTGATGATATTCATAAAACATTCCTCGGTCTGCTTCAGGACGACGAGGCGGCTGCGGTTTCAGACCTGATGAGTCGATAAGATCTGGTTCAGCTCTTTGTTCTCTGGTATTTACCTGAGCTCCGTTATCTGCAGCTGATCTCTGGTCAGTGATTCCGACTGTCACTGAGCGTGTGCAAACAGCTCGTTGCCATCCAGCAGCATCACATGATGATGATAATGATGTCACTGACCTTGTTTCCACCAAACAAACCAAAAGTGTAATTGAACAGACTGAAGGACGGATCCAGTTCCTGCTGTTCAATCTGTTTCTGTGGAACTGGAATAACCTTCATCCAGTCCTGGACTGGAAAATGTTTAAATAAGGAAGTATTTATTTTTGTTAAGGTATAAAGGACATTAACATTTACACAGCATCAGGAGCAGTTTGGGGTTCAGTATTTTGTTTAAGGACACTTCAACAAGCAGCAGGAGGAGCCGGGAATCGAACCAACAACCTTCTGATTGGAGGACGACCGGTTCTATCTCGTAAAACACAGCCGCCCTGATGTTCTTCTACCACTGATCCTCTGTGTTTCTGTCGTCTGTTCATGTGAAGTGGAACGGAAACACACACACACACACACATTGTACAGCCCCCCTGTCTCCTGTTGAACTGGTTTTGTGTCGAGGTCAGCAGGATTATCCCAGCCTGCAGGCAGATCAGATACACACAATAACACACAGTAACACACAGTAACACACAATAACACACAGTAACACACAATAAGACACAGTAACGCACAGTAATGCACAATAACACACAGTAACACACAATAACACACAGTAACACACAGTAACACACAATAACACACAGTAACACACAATAAGACACAGTAACACACAGTAACACACAATAACACACAGTAACACACAATAACACACAGTAACACAGTAAACCACAGTAACACACAAAATAACACACAGTAACACACAATAACACACAGTAACACACAATAACACACAATAACACACAGTAACACACAGTAACACACAGTAACACACAATAACACACAGTAACACACAATAACACACAGTAACGCACAGTAACACACAATAACACACAGTAACACACAGTAACACACAATAACACACAGTAACACACAATAACACACAGTAACACACAGTAATGCACAATAACGCACAGTAACACACAATAACACACAGTAACGCACAGTAACACACAATAACACACAGTAACACACAATAAGACACAGTAATGCACAGTAATGCACAATAACGCACAGTAACACACAATAACACACAGTAACACACAATAACACACAGTAACGCACAGTAATGCACAATAACGCACAGTAACACACAATAACACACAGTAACACACAGTAACACACAATAACACACAGTAACGCACAGTAACACACAATAACACACAGTAACACACAATAACGCACAGTAACACACAGTAACACACAATAACACACAGTAACACACAATAACGCACAGTACACACACAGTAACACACAGTAACACACAATAACACACAGTAACACACAATAAGACACAGTAACGCACAGTAACACACAATAACACACAGTAACACACAATAACGCACAGTAACACACAGTAACACACAATAACACACAGTAACGCACAGTAATGCACAATAACGCACAGTAACACACAATAACACACAGTAACGCACAGTAACACACAATAACACACAGTAACACACAGTAACACACAGTAACACCGAGGAACGCACAGTAACACACAATAACACACAGTAACACACAGTAACACACAATAAGACACAGTAACGCACAGTAACACACAATAACACACAGTAACACACAATAACACACAGTAACACACAATAACACACAATAACACACAGTAACACACAGTAACACACAGTAACACCGAGGAACGCACAGTAACACACAATAACACACAGTAACGCACAGTAACACACAATAACACACAGTAACACACAGTAACACACAATAACACACAGTAACACACAATAACACACAGTAACACACAGTAATGCACAATAACGCACAGTAACACACAATAATACACAGTAACGCACAGTAACACACAATAACACACAGTAACACACAATAAGACACAGTAATGCACAGTAATGCACAATAACGCACAGTAACACACAATAACACACAGTAACACACAATAACACACAGTAACGCACAGTAATGCACAATAACGCACAGTAACACACAATAACACACAGTAACGCACAGTAACACACAATAACACACAGTAACACACAATAACACACAGTAACACACAATAACGCACAGTAACACACAGTAACACACAATAACACACAGTAACACACAATAACGCACAGTAACACACAGTAACACACAGTAACACACAATAACACACAGTAACACACAATAAGACACAGTAACGCACAGTAACACACAATAACACACAGTAACACACAATAACGCACAGTAACACACAGTAACACACAATAACACACAGTAACGCACAGTAATGCACAATAACGCACAGTAACACACAATAACACACAGTAACGCACAGTAACACACAATAACACACAGTAACACACAGTAACACACAGTAACACCGAGGAACGCACAGTAACACACAATAACACACAGTAACACACAGTAACACACAATAACACACAGTAACACACAATAACACAGTAACACACAATAACACAGAGGAACGCACAGTAACACACAATAACACACAGTAACACACAGTAACACACAATAACACACAGTAACACACAATAACACACAGTAACGCACAGTAACACACAATAACACACAATAACACACAGTAACACACAGTAACACACAGTAACACACAATAACACACAGTAACACACAATAACACACAGTAACACACAATAACGCACAGTAACGCACAGTAATGCACAATAACGCACAGTAACACACAATAACGCACAGTAACGCACAGTAACACACAATAATGCACAGTAACACACAGTAACACACAGTAACACAGAGGAACGCACAGTAACACACAATAACACACAGTAACACACAGTAACACACAATAACACACAGTAACACACAATAACACAGGAACGCACAGTAACACACAATAACACACAGTAACACACAGTAACACACAGTAACACACAATAACACACAGTAACACACAATAACACAGAGGAACGCACAGTAACACACAATAACACACAGTAACACACAGTAACACACAATAACACACAGTAACACACAATAACACACAGTAACACACAGTAACACACAATAACACAAAGTAACACACAGTAACACACAATAACACACAGTAACGCACAGTAACGCACAGTAACACACAATAATGCACAGTAACACACAGTAACACACAGTAACACAGAGGAATGCACAGTAACACACAATAACACACAGTAACACACAGTAACACACAATAACACACAGTAACACACAATAACACACAGTAACACACAGTAACACACAATAACACAAAGTAACACACAATAACACACAGTAACGCACAGTAACACACAATAACACACAGTAACACACAGTAACACACAATAACACACAGTAACGCACAGTAACACACAATAACACACAATAACGCACAGTAACACACAGTAACACACAATAACACACAGTAACACACAGTAACACACAGTAACACACAGTAACACACAGTAACACACAATAACACACAGTAACACACAATAACACACAGTAACGCACAGTAACACACAATAACACACAGTAACACACAATAACGCACAGTAACACACAGTAACACACAATAACACACAGTAACGCACAGTAATGCACAATAACGCACAGTAACACACAATAACACACAGTAACGCACAGTACACACAGTAACACACAATAACACACAGTAACACACAGTAACACCGAGGAACGCACAGTAACACACACAATAACACACAGTAACACACAATAACACACAGTAACACACAATAACACAGTAACACACAATAACACAGAGGAACGCACAGTAACACACAATAACACACAGTAACACACAGTAACACACAATAACACACAGTAACACACAATAACACACAGTAACGCACAGTAACACACAATAACACACAGTAACACACAGTAACGCACAGTAACACACAATAACACACAATAACACACAGTAACACACAGTAACACACAGTAACACACAGTAACGCACAGTAACACACAATAACACACAGTAACGCACAATAACGCACAGTAACGCACAGTAATGCACAATAACGCACAGTAACACACAATAACGCACAGTAACGCACAGTAACACACAATAATGCACAGTAACACACAGTAACACACAGTAACACACAATAACACACAGTAACACACAATAACACACAGTAACGCACAGTAACACACAATAACACAAAGTAACACACAGTAACACACAATAACACACAGTAACGCACAGTAACACACAATAACACACAGTAACGCACAATAACGCACAGTAACACACAGTAATGCACAATAACGCACAATAATGCACAGTAACACACAGTTACGCACAGTAACACACAATAACACACAGTAACACACAATAACACACAGTAACACACAGTAACACACAGTAACACACAATAACACAAAGTAACACACAATAACACACAGTAACGCACAGTAACACACAATAACACACAGTAACACACAGTAACACACAATAACACACAGTAACACACAGTAACACACAATAACACACAATAACGCACAGTAACACACAGTAACACACAATAACACACAGTAACACACAATAACGCACAGTAACACACAGTAACACACAGTAACACACAATAACACACAGTAACACACAATAAGACACAGTAACGCACAGTAACACACAATAACACACAGTAACACACAATAACGCACAGTAACACACAGTAACACACAATAACACACAGTAACGCACAGTAATGCACAATAACGCACAGTAACACACAATAACACACAGTAACGCACAGT